>NW_027514556.1:0-180257 GCF_048772815.1 Callospermophilus lateralis | reverse complement strand
ACATGAATTTGGAACTCTAAATCCAACATGGTTTGTAGTAGCTCTTTGAAACTTGACAAAATAAGGAGTTCTCAATTTTGTCTCTATGGTTTGTTTCCTCTTCAAATAGCCCTAGGCACAGACTGTGGAAAAGCACTTTCATTGAGAGTTGTTGCCAAGCTTCTAAGAAATAACGAGTTTCCGAAATATCAGCAAATATTTTTTCACCCAATCCTGATGATACTTGGTGGTAAGGATCAGTACACAGATCCCACTTGGCTCACCAAATTGTGTTCTTTAGGGTTGAAGCATTCGTCTACAGCAGCAGTTTTCATATGTAGGTTTCACTCTGTTCTCTCCTATATAGATAGTTGAATTTGGAAATCTAAATCCAACATGGTTTGTAGTAGCTCTTTGAAACTATGAAAATAAAGGAGTTCTCAGTTTTGTCTCTATGGTTTGTTTCCTTTTCAAGTAGCCCTAAGCAGACACTGTGGAAAAGCACTTTCATTGAAAGGGGTTGCCAAGCTTCCAAGAAATTACGAGTTTCCGAAATAACAGCAAATATTTTTTCACCCAATCTTGATGATACGTAGTGGTAATGAAAGGTACACAAATCCCACTTGGCTCACCAAATTTTGCTCTTCTAGGTTAAAGCGTTCGGTTACAGTAGCAGTTTTTATTTTTAGGTTTCACTCTGTTCTCTATTATATAGATAGATGAATTTGGAACTCTAATCCAACATGTTTTGTAGTAGCTCTTTGAAACTTGACAAAATAAAGTAGTTCTCAGTTTTGTCTCTATGATTTTTTTCCCCTTCAAGAATCCCCAGGCACAGACTGTGGAAAAGCACTTTCATTGAGAGGGGTTGCCAAGCTTCTAAGAAATAAAGAGTTTCCGAAATACCAGCAAATATTTTTTCACCCAATCTTGATGATACTTGTTGGTAATGATCAGGACATAAATCCCACTTATCTTACCAAATTCTGTTCTTCTAGGTTTAAGCGTTCGTCTACAGTAGCAGTTTTTATATTTAGGTTTCACTCTGTTCTCTCCTATATTGATAGATGAATTTGGAACTCTAAATCCAACGTCTTTTGTAGTGGCTCTTTGAAACTTGACAAAATAAAGAAGTTCTCAGTTTTGTCTCTATGGTTTGTTTCCTGTTCAAGTAGCCCTAGGCACAGACTGTGGAAAATCACTTTAATTGAGAGGGGATGCCAAGCTTCTTAGAAATAACGAGTTTCCGAAATACCAGCAAATATTTTTTCACCCAATCTTGATGATACTTGGTGGTAATGATCAGGAGACAAATCCCACTTGGCTCACCAAATTCTGTTCTTCTAGGTTTAAGCGTTCCTCTACAGTAGCAGTTTTTATATTTAGGTTTCACTCTGTTCTCTCCTATATTGATAGATGAATTTGGAACTCTAAATCCAACATGGTTTGTAGTAACTCTTTGAAACTTGACAAAATCAAGTAGATCTCAGTTTTGACTCTATGGTTTGTTTCCTCTTCAAGTAGCCCTAGGCACAGACTGTGAAAAGCACTTTCATTGAGAGGGGTTGCCAAGCTTCTAAGAAATAACGAGTTTCCGAAATACCAGCAAATATTTTTTCACCCAATCTTTATGATAATGAGTGGTAATGATCAGGACACAATTCCCACTTGGCTCACCAAATTCTGTTCTTCGAGGTTTAAGCGTTCGTCTACAGTAGCAGTTTTTATATTTAGGTTTCACTCTGTTCTCTCCTATATAGATAGATGAATTTGGAACTTTAAATCCAACATGGTTTGTAGTAGCTCTTTGAAACTTGACAAAAAAAAGTAGTTCTCAGTTTTGTCTCTATGGTTTGTTTCCTCTTCAAGTACCCCTAAGCAGACACTGGGGAAAAGCACTTTCATTGAAAGGGGTTGCCAAGCTTCCAAGAAATTACGAGTTTCCGAAATACCAGCAAATATTTTTTCACCCAATCTTGATGATACGTGGTGGGAATGATCGGTACACAAATCAAACTTGGCTCACCAAATTTTGTTCTTCTAGGTGGAAACGTTAGTTTACAGTTGCACTTTTTATTTTTTATTTCACTCTGTTCTCTCCTATATAGATACATGAATTTTAACTGAAAATCCAACATGGTTTGTAGTACCTCTTTGAAACATGACAAAATAAAGGAGTTCTCAGTTTTGTCTCTATGGTTTGTTTCCTCTTCAAGTAGCCCTAGGCACAGACTGTGTAAAAGCACTTTCATTGAGAGGGGTGTTGAGGCTTCTAAGAAATAACGAGTTTCCGAAATAGCAGGAAATATTTTTTCACCCAATATTGATGATACTTGGTGGTAATGATCAGTACACAAATCCCACTTTGCTCACCAAATTTTGTTCCTCTAGGTTTAAGCGTTTGTCTACAGTAGAAGTTGTTATATTTAGGTTTCACTCTGTTCTCTCCTATATAGATAGATGAATTTGGAACTATAAATCCAACATGGTTTGTAGTAGCTCTTTGAAACTTGGCAAAATAAAGGAGTTCTCAGTTTTGTCTCTATGGTTTGTTTCCTCTTCAATAGACCTAGGCACAGACTGTGGAAAAGCACTTTCATTGAGAGGGTTTTCCAAGATTCTAAGAAATAACGAGTTTCCGAAATACCAGCAAATATTTTTTCACAAATCTTGATGATACTTGGTGGTAATGATCAGTACACAAATCCCACTTGGCTCACCAAATTTTGTTCTTCTACGTTGAAGCGTTCGTCTACAGTAGCAGTTTATATATTTAGGTTTTTCTCTGTTCTCTCCTATATAGATAGATGAATTTGGAACTCTAAATCCACCACGGTTTGTAGTACCTCTTTGAAACTTGACAAAATAAATTAGTTCTCTGTTTTGTCTCTATGGTTGGTTTCCTCTTCAAGTAGCTCTAGGCACAAACTGTGGAAAAGCACTTGCATTGAAAAGTGTTGCCAAGCTTCCACTCTCCAAGGATTAACGAGTTTCCGAAATACCAGAAAATATTCTTTTCACCCAATCTTGATAACACTTTGTGGTATGATATGTACACAAATCCCACTTGGCTCATCAATTTTGTTCTTTCAGGTTGAAGCGTTCGTTTACAGTAGCCGTTTTTATTTTTAGGTTTCACTTTGTTCTCTCCTATATAGATAGATGAATTTGGAACTCTAAATCCAACATGGTTTGTAGTAGCTCTTTGAAACTTGACAAAATAAAGGAGTTCTCAGTTTTGTCTCTATGGTTTGTATCCTCTTCAACAGCCCTAGGCACAGACTGTGGTAAAGCACTTTCATTGAGAGGGGTTGCCAAGCTTCTAAGAAATAACGAGTTTCCGAAATACCAGCAAAAATTTTTTCACCCAATCTTGATGATACTTGGTGGTAATGATCAGTACACAAATCCCACTTGGCTCACCAAATTTTGTTCTTCTAGGTTTAAGCTTTCATCTACAGTAGCAGTTTTTATATTTAGGTTTCACTCTGTTCTCTCCTATATTGATAGATGAATTTGGAACTCTAATCCAACATGGTTTGTAGTAACTCTTGAAACTTGACAAAATCAAGTAGATCTCAGTTTTGACTCTATGGTTTGTTTCCTCTTCAAGTAGCCCTAGGTACAGACTGTGGAAAAGCACTTTCATTGAGAGGGGTTGCCAACCTTCTAATAAATAACGATTTTCCGAAATACCAGCAAATATTTTTTCACCCAATCTTGATGATACTTGCTGGTAATGATCAGTAGAGAAATCCCACTAGGCTCACCAAATTTTCTTCTTCTAGGTTGAAGCGTTCGTCTACATATCAGTTTTTATATTTAGGTTTTTCTCTGTTCTCTCCTATATAGATAGATGAATTTGGAACTCTAAATCCAACATTTTTTGTAGTAGCTCTTTGAAACTGACAAAAGAACGTAGTTGGCAATTTTGTCTCTATGGTTTGTTTCCTATGCAAGTATCCCTAAGCAGAGACTCTGGAATAGGACTTTCATTGAAAGGGGTGGCCAAGCTTCCTAGAAATTAAGAGTTTCCGAAATACCAGCAAATATTTTTTCACCCAACTTGATGATACGTGGTGGTAATGACAAGTACACAAATCCCACTTGGCTCACCAAATTTTGTTCTAGGTTGAAGCGTTCGTTTACAGTAGCAGTTTTATTTTAGGTTTCACTCTGTTCTCTCCTATATAGATAGAGGAATTTGGAACTCTAAATCCAACATGTTTTGTAGTAGCTCTTTGAAACTTGACAAAATAAAGGAGTTCTCGGTTTTGTTGCTATGGTTTGTTTTCTCTTCAAGTAGCCTAGGCACAGACTGTGGAAAAGCACTTTCATTGAGAGGGGTTGCCAAGCTTCTAAGAAATAACGAGTTTCCGAAATACCAGCAAATATTTTTTCACCCAAACTTGATGATACTTGGTGGTAATGATCAGTACACAAATCCCACTAGGCTCACCAAATTTTCTTCTTCTAGGTTGAAGCGTTCGTCTACATATCAGTTTTTATATTTAGGTTTTTCTCTGTTCTCTCCTATATAGATAGATGAATTTGGAACTCTAAATCCAACATGGTTTGTAGTAGCTCTTTGAAACTTGACAAAAGAACGTAGTTGGCAATTTTGTCTCTATGGTTTGTTTCCTCTTCAAGTATCCCTAAGCAGAGACTCTGGAATAGGACTTTCATTGAAAGGGGTGGCCAAGCTTCCTAGAAATTAAGAGTTTCCGAAATACCAGCAAATATTTTTTCACCCAATCTTGATGATACGTGGTGGTAATGACAAGTACACATCCCACTTGGCTCACAAAATTTTGTTCTAGGTTGAAGCGTTCGTTTACAGTAGCAGTTTTATTTTTAGGTTTCACTCTGTTCTCTCCTATATAGATAGAGGAATTTGGAAACTCTAAATCCAACATGTTTTGTAGTAGCTCTTTGAAACTTGACAAAATAAAGGAGTTCTCGGTTTTGTTGCTATGGTTTGTTTTCTCTTCAAGTAGCCCTAGGCACAGACTGTGGAAAAGCACTTTCATTGAGAGGGGTTGCCAAGCTTCTAAGAAATAACGAGTTTCCGAAATACCAGCAAATATTTTTTACCCAAACTTGATGATACTTGGTGGTAATGATCAGTACACAAATCCCACTAGGCTCACCAAATTTTCTTCTTCTAGGTTGAAGCGTTCGTCTACATATCAGTTTTTATATTTAGGTTTTTCTCTGTTATCTCCTATATAGATAGATGAATTTGGAACTCTAAATCCAACATGGTTTGTAGTACTCTTTGAAACGTGACAAAATAAATGAGTTCTCAGTTTTGTCTCTATGGGTTGTTTCCTCTTCAAGTAGCCCTAGGCACAGACTGTGGAAAAGCACTTTCATTGAGAGGGGTTGCAAAGCTTTTAAAAAATAACGAGTTTCCGAATACCAGCAAATATTTTTTCACCCAATCTTTATGATAATGGGTGGTAATGATCAGGAAACAAATCCCACTTGGGCTCACCAAGTCTGTTCTTCGAGGTTTAAGCGTTCGTCTACAGTAGCAGTTTTTATATTAAGGTCTCACTCTGTTCTCTCCTATATAGATACATGAATTTGGAACTCTAAATCCAACATGGTTTGTAGTAGCTCTTTGAAACTTGACAAAATAAGGAGTTCTCAGTTTTGTCTATATGGTTTGTTTCCTCTTCAAATAGCCCTACGCACAGACTGTGGAAAAGCACTTTCATTGAGAGGGGTTGCCAAGCTTCTAAGAAATAACGACTTTCCGAAATATCAGCAAATATTTTTTCACCCAATCCTGATGATACTTGGTGGTAAGGATCAGTACACAGATCCCACTTGGCTCACCAAATTGTGTTCTTCTAGGTTGAAGCATTCGTCTACAGCAGCAGTTTTCATATGTAGGTTTCACTCTGTTCTCTCCTATATAGATAGTTGAATTTGGAAATCTAAATCCAACATGGTTTGTAGTGGCTCTTTGAAACTTGGCAAAATAAAGGAGTTCTCAGTTTTGTCTCTATGGTTTGTTTCCTTTTCAAGTAGCCCTAAGCAGACACTGTGGAAAAGCACTTTCATTGAAAGCGGTTGCCAAGCTTCCAAGAAATTACGAGTTTCCGAAATACCAGCAAATATTTTTTCACCCAATCTTGATGATACGTAGTGGTAATGACAAGTACACAAATCCCACTTGGCTCACCAAATTTTGCTCTACTAGGTTAAAGCGTTCGGTTACAGTAGCAGTTTTTATTTTTAGGTTTCACTCTGTTCTCTATTATATAGATAGATGAATTTGGAACTCTAATCAACATGTTTTGTAGTAGCTCTTTGAAACTTGACAAAATAAAGTAGTTCTCAGTTTTGTCTCTATGATGTTTTTCCCCTTCAAGAATCCCCAGGCACTGACTGTGGAAAAGCACTTTCATTGAGAGGGGTTGCCAAGCTTCGAAGAAATAAAGAGTTTCCGAAAACCAGCAAATATTTTTTCACCCAATCTTGATGATACTTGTTGGTAATGATCAGGACATAAATCCCACTAATCTCACCAAATTCTGTTCTTCTAGGTTTAAGCGTTCGTCTACAGTAGCAGTTTTTATATTTAGGTTTCACTCTGTTCTCTCCTATATTGATAGATGAATTTGGAACTCTAAATCCAACGTCTTTTGTAGTGGCTCTTTGAAACTTGACAAAATAAAGAAGTTCTCAGTTTTGTCTCTATGGTTTGTTTCCTGTTCAAGTAGCCCTAGGCACAGACTGTGGAAAATCACTTTAATTGAGAGGGGATGCCAAGCTTCTTAGAAATAACGAGTTTCCGAAATACCAGCAAATATTTTTTCACCCAATCTTGATGATACTTGGTGGTAATGATCAGGAGACAAATCCCACTTGGCTCACCAATTTCTGTTCTTCTAGGTTTAAGCGTTCCTCTACAGTAGCAGTTTTTATATTTAGGTTTCACTCTGTTCTCTCCTATATTGATAGATGAATTTGGAACTCTAAATCCAACATGGTTTGTAGTAACTCTTTGAAACTTGACAAAATCAAGTAGATCTCAGTTTTGACTCTATGGTTTGTTTCCTCTTCAAGTAGCCCTAGGCACAGACTGTGGAAAGCACTTTCATTGAGAGGGGTTGCCAAGCTTCTAAGAAATAATGAGTTTCCGAAATACCAGCAAATATTTTTTCACCCAATCTTTATGATAATGAGTGGTAATGATCAGGACACTATTCCCACTTGGCTCACCAAATTCTGTTCTTCGAGGTTTAAGTGTTCGTCTACAGTAGCAGTTTTTATATTTAGGTTTCACTCTGTTCTCTCCTATATAGATAGATGAATTTGGAACTCTAAATACAACATGGTTTGTAGTAGCTCTTTGAAACTTGAAAAATAAAGTATTTCTTAGTTTTGTCTCTATGGTTTGTTTCCTCTTCAAGTAGCCCTAGGTACAGACTGTGGAAAAGCACTTTCATTGAGAGGGGTTGCCAAGCTTCTAAGAAATAAAGAGTTTCCAAAGTACCAGAAAATTTTTTTCACCCAATCTTGATAATACTTGGTGGTTATGATCAGGACACAAATCCCACTTATCTCAGCAAACTCTGTTCTTCTATGTTGAAGCGTTCGTCTAAGTAGCAGTTTTTATATTTGGGTTTTTCTCTGTTCTCTCCTATATAGATAGATGAATTTGGAACTCTAAATCCAACATGGTTTGTAGTAGCTCTTTGAATCTTGACAAAAAAAAGTAGTTCTCAGTTTTGTCTCTATGGTTTGTTTCCTCTTCAAGTAGCCCTAAGCAGTCACTGGGGAAAAGCACTTTCATTGAAAGGGGTTGCCAAGCTTCCAAGAAATTACGAGTTTCCGAAATACCAGCAAATATTTTTTCACCCAATCTTGATGATACGTGGTGGTAATGACAAGTACACAAATCCCACTTAGCTCAAAAAATTTTGTTCTTCTAGGTTGAAGCATTCTTCTAGTTTGCAGTGTTGGTTTACAGTAGCAGTTTTTATATTTAGGTTTCCCTCTGTTATTTCCTATAGAGATAGATGAATTTGGAACTCTAAATCCAACATGGTTTGTAGTAGCTCTTTGAAACTTGGCAAAAAAAGTAGTTCTCAGTTTTGTCTCTATGGTTTGTTTCCTCGTCAAGAAGCCATAAGCAGAGACTGTGGAAAGCACTTTCATTGAAAGGTGTTGCCAAGCTTCCAAGAAATTACGATTTTCCGAAATACCAGCAAAAATTTTTTCACCCAATCTTGATGATACGTGGTGGTAATGACAAGTACACAAATCCCACTTGGGTGACCAAATTTTGTTCTTCTAGTTTGAAGCGTTCGTCTACAGTTGCAGTTTTTATATTTAGGTTTCACTCTGTTTTCTTCTATATAGATAGATGAATTTGGAACTCTAAATCCAACATGGTTTGTAGTAGATCTTTGAAACTTGACAAAATAAAGTAGTTCTCAGTTTTGTGTCTATGATTTGATTCCTCTTCAAGTAGCCCTAAGCAGAGACTGTGGAAAAGCACTTTAATTGAAAGGGGTTGCCAAGCTTCCAAGAAATTACGAGTTTCCAAAATACCAGCAAATATTTTTTCACCCAATCTTGATGATACTTTGTGGTAATGACAATTACACAAATCACACTTGGCTCACCAAACTTTGTTCTTCAGGGTTGAATCTTTCGTCTACAGTAGCAGTTTTTATTTTTAGGTTTCACTATGTTCTATCCTATATAGAGAGATGAATTTGGAACACTAAATCCAACATGGTTCGCAGTAGCTCTCTGAAACTTGACAAAATAAAATACTTCTCAGTTTTGTCTCTATGGTTTGTTTCTTCTTCAATTAGCCCTAGGCACAGAATGTGGAAAAGCACTTTCATTGAGAGGGGTTGCCAAGCTTCTAGAAATAACGAGTTTCCGAAATACCAGCAAATATTTTTTCACCCAATCTTCATGACACTTCGTGGTAATGATCAGTACACAAATCCCACTTGGCTCACCAAATTGTGTTCTTCTAGGTTGAAGCGTTCGTCTAAGTAGCAGTTTTTGTATTTGGGTTTTTCTCTGTTCTCTCCTATATAGACAGATGAATTTGGAACTCTAAATCCAACATGGTTTGTAGTAGCTCTTTGAAACTTGACAAAAAAAAAGTAGTTCTCAGTTTTGTCTCTATGGTTTGTTTCCTCTTCAAGTAGCCATAAGAAGACACTGGGGAAAAGCACTTTCATTGAAAGGGGTTGCCAAGCTTCCAAGAAATTACGAGTTTCCGAAATACCAGCAAATATTTTTTCACCCAATCTTGATGATACGTGGTGGTAATGACAAGTACACAAATCCCACTTAGCTCAACAAATTTTGTTCTTCTAGTTTGCAGCGTTCGTTTACAGTAGCAGTTTATATTTTTACGTGTCCCTCTGTTCTATCCTATATAGATAGATGAATTTGGAACTCTAAACACAACATGTTTTGTAGTAGCTCTTTGAAACGTGACAAAATAAAGGTGTTCTCAGTTTTGTCTCTATGGTTTGTTTCCTCTTCAAGTAGCCCTAGGCACAGTCTGTGGAAAAGCACATTCATTGAGAGGGGTTGCCAAGCTTCTAGAAATAACGAGTTTCCGAAATACCAGCAAATATTTTTTCACCCAATCTTGATGATACGTGGTGGTAATGACAAGTACACAAATCCCACTTGGATCACCAAACTTTGTTTTTCTAGGTGGAAGCGTTCGTTTACAGGTGCAGTTTTTATTCTTGGTTTCACTCTGTTCTCTCCTATATAGATAGGTGAATTTGGAACTCTATATCCAACACGGTTTGTAGTAGTTCTTTGAAACTTGACAAAATAAAGGAGTTCTCAGTTTTTTCTATATGGTTTGTTTCCTCTTCAAGTAGCCCTAGGCACAGAGGGTGGAAAAGCACTTTCATTGAGAGGGGTTGTCAAGCTTCTAAGAAATAACGAGTTTCCGAAATACCAGCAAATATTTTTTCACCCAATCTGGATGATACTTGTTGGTAATGATCGGTACACAAATCCCACTTGGCTCACCAAATTTTGTTCTTCTAGGTTGAAGCGTTCGTCTACAGTAGTCATTTTTATATTTAGGTTTCCCTCTGTTCTCTCCTATATAGATAGATGAATTTGGAACTCTAAATCCAACATGGTTTGTAGTCGCTTTTTGAAACTTGACAAAAAAAAAGTAGTTTTCAGTTTTGTCTCTATGGTTTGTTTCCTCCTTAAGTAGCCCTAAGCAGAAACTGTATATAAGCACTTTAATTGAAAGGGGTTGCCAACTTCCAAGAAATTACGAGTTTCCGAAATACCAGCATATATTCTTTCACCCAAACTTGATGATACTTGGTGGTAATTAGAAGTACACAAATCCCACTTGGCTCACCAAATTTTGTTCTTGTAGGTTTAAGCGTTCTTCTACAGTAGCAGTTTTTATATTTAGGTTTCACTCTGTTCTCTCCTATATAGATAGATGAATTTGGAACTCTAAATCCAACATGGTTTGTAGTAGTTCTTTGAAACTTGACAAAATAAAGTAGTTCTCAGTTTTGTCTCTATGGTTTGTTTCCTCTTCAAGTAGCCTTAAGCAGAGACTGTGGAAATGCACTTTCATTGAAAGGGGTTGCCAAGCTTCCCAGAAATTACGAGTTTCCGTAATACCAGCAAATATTTTTTCACCCAACTGGATGATACTTGGTGGTAATGATTGGTACACAAATCCCACTTGGCTCACCAAATTTTGTTCTTCTATGTTGAAGCGTTCGTTTACAGTAGCAGTTTATATTTTTAGGTTTCCCTCTCTTCGCTCCTATATAGATAGATGAATTTGGAACTCTAAATGCAACATGGTTTCTAGTAGCTCTTTGAAACTTGACAAAATAAAGGAGTTCTCAGTTTTGTCTCTATGATTTGTTTCCTCTTCAAGTACCCCTAAGCGGAGTCTGTGGAAAAGCACTTTCATTGAAAGGGGTTGCCAAGCTTCAAATGAATTACGAGTTTCCGAAATACCAGCAAATATTTTTTCACCCAATCTTGATGATACGTGGTGATAATGATCGGTACACAAATACCACTTGGCTCACCAAATTTTGTTCTTCTGGTTTGAAGCGTTCGTCTACAGTAGTCGTTTTTATATTTAGGTTTCCCTCTGTTCTCTCCTATATAGATAGATGAATTTGGAACTCTAAATCCAACATGGTTTGTAGAATCTCTTTGAAACTTGACTAAATAAAGTACTTCTCAGTTTTGTCTCAACGGTTTGTTTCCTCTTCAAGTAGCCCTAGCCAGAGACTGTGGAAAAGCACTTTAATTGAGAGGCGATGCCAAGCTTCTAAGAAATAACGAGTTTCCGAAATACCAGCAAATATTTTTTTAACCATTCTTGATGACACTTGGTGTTAATGATCAGGACACAAATCCCACTTGGCTCACCAAATTCTGTTCTTCCAGGTTGAAGCGTTCGTCTACAGTAGAAGTTTTTATATTTAGGTTTCCCTCTGCTCTCCTATATAGGTACATGAATTTGGAACTCTAAATCCAACATGGTTTGTAGTAGCTCTTAGAAACTTGACAAAAAAAGTAGTTCTCAGTTTTGTCTCTATTTTTTTTTTCTTCAAGTAGCCCTAAGCAGAGAGTGTGGAAAAGCACTTTCATTAAAAGGGGTTGACAAGCTACCAAGAAATTACGAGTTTCCAAAATACCAGCAAATATTTTTTCACCCAATCTTGATGATACGTGGTGGTAATGATCGGTACACAAATCCCATTTTACTCACCAAATTTTGTTCTTCTAGGTTGAAGCGTTCGTTTACAGTAGCAGTTTTTATTTTTAGCTTTCCCTCTGTTCTCTACTATATAGATAGATGAATTTGGAACTCTAAATCCAACATGGTTTGTAGAAGCTTTTTGAAACTTGACAAAATAAAAGAGTTCTCACTTTTGTCTCTATGGTTTGTTTCCTATTCAAGTAGCCCTAGGCACAGACTTTGGAAAAGCACTTTCATTGAGAGAGGTTTCCAAGCTTCTAAAAAATAACGAGATTCCGAAATAACAGGAAATATTTTTTCACCCAATCTTGATGATAATTGGTCGTAATGATCAGTACACAAATACCACTTGACTCACCCTATTTTGTTCATTTAGGTTGAAGCGTTCGTTTACAGTAGCAGTTTATATTTTTAGGTGTCCCTCTGTTCTCTCCTATATAGATAGATGAATTTGGAACTCTAAATTCAACTTCGTTTGTAGTAGCTCTTTGAAACTTGACAACGTAAAGGAGTTCTCAGTTTTGTCTCTATGATTTGTTTCCTCTTCAAGTAGCCCTAAGCAGAGACTGTGGAAAAGCACTTTCATTGAAAGGGTTTGCCAAGCTTCCAAGAAATTTCGAGTTTCCGAAATACCAGCAAATATTTTTTCACCCAATCTTGATGATACTTGGTGGTAATAACAAGTACACAAATCCCTCTTGGCTCACCAAATTTTGTTCTTCTAGGTTGAAGCGTTCGTTTACAGTAGCAGTTTTTATTTTTAGGTTTCACTCTGTTCTATCCTATATAGATAGATGAATTTGGAACTCTAAATCCAACATGGTTTGTAGTAGCTCTTTCAAACGTGACAAAATAAAAGAGTTCTCAGTTTTGCCCCTATGGTTTGTTTCTTCTTCAAGTAGCCCTAAGCAAATACTGTGGAAAAGCACTTTTTTTGAGATTGGTTGCCAAGCTTCTAAGAAATAACGAGTTTCCAAAATACCAGCAAATATGTTTTTACCCAATCTTGATGATACTTGGTGGTAATGATCAGTACACAAATCCCACTTGACTCACCAAATTTTGTTCTTCTAGTTTGAAGCGTTCGTCTAAGTAGCAGTTTTTATATTTAGGTTTCACTCTGTTCTCTTCTATATAAATAGATGAATTTGGAACTCTAAATCCAACATGGTTTGTAGTAGCTCTTTGAAACTTGACAAAATAAAGGATTTCTCAGTTTTGTCTGTATGGTTTGTTTCCTCTTCAAGTAGCCCTAGGCACAGACTGTGGAAAAGAACTTTCATTGAGAGGGTATCCTAAGCCTCTAAGAAATAACGAGTTTCCAAAATACCAGCAAATATTTTTTCACCCAATCTTGATCATACTTGGTGGTAATGATCAGGACACAAATCCCACTTGACTCAACAAATTTGGTTCTTCTAGGTTGAAGCCTTCGTTTACAGTAGCAGTTTATATTTTTACGTGTCCCTCTGTTCTCTCCTATATAGATATATTAATTTGGAACTCTAAATCCAACATGGTTTGTAGTAGCTCTTTGAAACGTGACAAAATAAAGGAGTTCTCAGTTTTGTCTCTATGATTTGTTTCCTCTTCAAGTAGCCTTAAGCAAAAGAGAGGAAAAGCACTTACATTGAGAGGGGTTGACAAACTTCCAAGAAATTACGAATTTCCGAATTACCAGCAAACATTGTTTCACCCAATCTTGATGATACTTCGTGTTAATGACGTACACAAATCCCACATGGCTCACCTAATTTTGTTCTTCTAGGTTGAAGCGTTCGTTTACAGTAGAAGTTTTTATTTTTAGGTTTCACTCAGTTCTCTCCTATATAGATAGATGAATTTGGAACTCTAAATCCAACATGGTTTTTAGTACCTCTTTGAAGTTTCATAAAATAAAGGAGTTTTGAGTTTTGTCTCTATGGTTTGTTTCCTCTTCTAGTAGCCCTTGGCACAGACTGTGGAAAAGCACTTTCCTTGAAGGGTTTCACAAGCTTCTAAGAAATAACGAGTTTCCGAAATACAAGATAATATTTTTTCACCCAATCTTGATGATACTTGGTGGTAATGATCAGTACACAAATACCACTTGGCTCACCAAATTTTGTTCTTCGAGTTTGAAGCGTTCGTTTAGAGTAGCAGTTTTTATTTTTAGGTTTCACTCAGTTCTCTCCTATATAGATAGATGAATTTGGAACTCTAAATCCAACATGGTTTTTAGTACCTCTTTGAAGTTTCATAAAATAAAGGAGTTTTCAGTTTTGTCTCTATGATTTGTTTCCTCTTCAAGTAGCCCTAAGCAGAGACTGTGGAAAAGCACTTTCATTGAAATTGGTTGCCAAGCTTCCAAGAAATTACGAGTTTCCGAAATACCAGCAAATATTTTTTCACCCAATCTTGATGATACTTGGTGTTAATGACAAGTACACAAATTCCACTTGGCTCACCAAATTTTGTTCTTCTATGTTGAAGCGTTCGTTTACAGTAGCAGTTTTTATTTTTAGGTCTCACTCTGTTCTCTCCTATATAGATAGATGAATTTGGAACTCTAAATCCAACATGATTTTTAGTAGCTCTTTGAAACTTGACAAAATAAAGGAGTTCTCAGTTTTGTCTCTATGGTTTGATTCCTCTTCAAGTAGCCCTAGGCACAGACTGTGGAAAAGCACTTTCATTGAGAGGGGTTGCCAAGCTTCTAACAAATAACGAGTTTCCAAATACCAGAAAATATTTTTTCACCCAATCTTGATGATACTTGGTGGTAATGATCAGTACAAAAATCCCACTTGACTCACCAAACTCTGTTCTTCTAGGTTGAAGCGTTCGTTTACAGTAGCAGTTTATATTTTTAGGTGTCCCTCTGTTCTCTCCTATATAGATAGCTGAATTTGGAACTCTAAATCCAGCATGGTTTGTAGTAGCGCTTTGAAACTTGACACAAAAAAGTAGTTCTCAGTTTTGTCTCTATGATTTGTTTCCTCTTCTAGTAGCCCTAAGCAGAGACTGTGGAAAAGCACTTTCATTGAAAGGAGTTGCCAAGCGTAAAAGAAATAATGAGTTTCCGAATTACCAGCAAATATTTTTTCACCCAATCTTGATGATACACGGTGGTAATGATCGGTACTCAAATCTCACTTGTCTCACCAAATTTTGTTGTTCTAGGTTGAAGCGTTCGTTTACAGTAGCAGTTTTTATTTTTAGGTTTCACTTTGTTCTCTCCTATATAGATAGATGAATTTGGAACTCTAAATCCAACAAGATTTGTAGTAGCTCTTTGAAACTTGACAAAAAGTAGTGCTCAGTTTTGTCTCTATGATTTGTTTCCTCTTCAAGTAGCCCAGGCAGAGACTGTGGAAAACACTTCCATAGAAATGGGTTGCCAAGCTTCCAAGAAATTACGTGTTTCTGAAATACCAGCAAATATTTTTTCACCCAATCTTGATGATACTTGCGGGTGATGACAAGTACACAAATCCCACATGGCTCACCAAATTTTGTTCTTCTAGGTTGAAGCGTTCGTTTACAGTAGCAGTTTTTATTTTTAGGTTTCACTCTGTTGTCTCCTATATACATAGAAGAATTTGGAACTCTAAACAAAACATGTTTTGTAGTAGCTCTTGAAACTTGACAAAATAAAGGAGTTCTCAGTTTTGTCTCTATGGATTGTTTCCTCTTCAAGTAGCCCTATGCACAGACTGTGGAAAAGCATTTTCATTGAGAGGGGTTGCCAAGCTTCTAAGAAATAACGAGTTTTCGAAATACCAGCAAATATTTTTTCACCCAATCTTGATGATACGTGGTGGTAATGATCAGTACACAAATCCCACTTGGCTCACCCCATTTTTTTCTTCTAGGTTAAAGCGTTTGTTTACAGTAGCAGTTTTTATTTTTAGGTTTCACTCTGTTCTTTTTTATATAGATAGATGAATTTGGAACTCAAATCCAACATGGATTTTAGTAGCTCTTTGAAACTTGACAAAATGAAGAAGTTCTCAGTTTTGTCTCTATGTTTTGTTTCCTCTTCAAGTAGCACTAGGCAGAGACTGTGGAAAAGAACTTTAATTGAGAGGGGTTGCCAGGCTTCTAAGAAATAACGAGTTTCCGAAATACCAGCAAATATTTTTTCACCCAACCTTGATGATACTTGGTGGTAATGACAAGTACACAAATCCCACTTGGCTCACCAAATTTTGTTGTTCTAGGTTGAAACGTTCGTTTACAGTAGCAGTTTGTATTTTTAGGTGTCCCTCTGCTCTCTCCTATATAGATAGATGAATTTGGAACTCTAAATCCAGCATGGTTTGTAGTAGCTCTTTGAAAATTGACTATATAAAGGAGTTCTCAGTTTTGTCTCTCTGATTTGTCCACTTCAAGTACCCCTAAGCAGAGAATGTGGAAAAGCACTTTCATTGAAAGGGTTTGCCAAGCTCCCAAATAATTACGGGTTTCCGAAATACCGGAATATATTTTTTCACCCAATCTTGATGATACATAGTGGTAATTACAAGTACACAAATCCCACTTGGCTCACCAAATTTTGCTCTTCTAGGTTGACGCGTTCGTTTACAAGAGCAGTTTTTATTTTTAGTTTTCCCTCTGTTCTCTCCTAGATAGATAGATGAATTTGGAACTCTAAATCCAACATGGTTTGTAGTAGCTCTTTGAATCTGGACAAAATAAAAATGTTCTCAGTTTTGTCTCTATGGTTTGTTTCCTCTTCAAATAGCACTAGGCAACGACTGGGGAAAAGCACATTCATTGAGATTGGTTGCCAAGCTTCAAAGAAATAATGAGTTTCTGAAATACCAGCAAATATTTTTTCATGCAATCTTGATGATACGTGGTAGTAATGATCAGTACACAAATCCCACTTGTCTCACCAAATTGTGTTCTTCTAGGGTGAAGCGTTCGTTTACAGTAGCAGTTTTTATTTTTATGTTTCACTCTGTTCTCTCCTATATAGATAGATGAATTTGGAACTCTAAATCCAACATGGTTTGTAGTAGCTCTTTGAAACATGACAAAATAAAGGAGTTCTCAGTTTTGTCTCTATTGTTTGTTTCCTCTTCAAGTAGCCCTAGTCTCAAACTGTGGAAAAGCACTTTCATTGAAAGGGGTTGCCAACTTCTAAGAAATAACGAGTTTCCGAAATACCTGCAAATATTTTTTCACCCAATCTAGATGATACTGGTGGTAATGATCAGTACACAAATCCCACTTGACTCACCAAATTTGGTACTTCTATGTTGAAGCGTTCGTTTACAGTAGCAGTTTATATTTTTAGGTGTCAATCTGTTCTCTCCTATATAGATAGATGACTTTGGAACTCTAAATCCAACATGGTTTGTAGTAGCTCTTTGAAACTTGACAAAATGAAGGAGTTCTCAGTTTTGTCTCTATGTTTTGTTTCTCCTTCAAGTAGCCCTAGGCACAAACTGTGCTAAAGCACTTTCATTGAGAGGGGTTGCCAGGCTTCTAAGAATTAAGGAGTTTCCGAAATACCAGCAAATATTTTTTCACCCAATCATGATGATACTTGGTGGTAATGATCAGTACACAAATCCCACTTGGCTCACCAAATTTTGCTCTTCTAGGTTGAAGCGTTCGTTTACAGTAGCAGTTTTTATTTTTAGGTTTCCCTCTGTTCTCTCCTATATAGATAAATGAATTCGGAACTCTAAATCCAACATGGTTTGTAGTAGCTCTTTGAAACTTGACAAAATAAAAATGTTCTCAGTTTTGTCTCTATGGTTTGTTTCCTCTTCAAGTAGCCCTTAGCAGAGACTGTGGAAAAGCACTTTCATTGAAAGGGGTTGCCAAGCTTCCAAGAAATTACGAGTTTTGAAATACCAGCAAATATTTTTTCACCCAATCTTGATGATACTTGGTGGTAATGATAAGTACACAAATCCCACTTGGCTCACCAAATTTTGTTCTTCTAGGTTGAAGCGTTCGTTTACACTAGCTGTTTTTATTTTAGGTTTCACTCTGTTCTCTCCTAGATATATAGATGAATTTAAAACACTAAATCCAACATCGTTTGTAGTAGCTCTTTGAAACGTGAGAAAATAAAGGAGATCTCAGTTTTGTCTCTATGGTTTGTTTCCTCTTCAAGTAGCCCTAGGCCCAGACTGTGGAAAAGCACTTTCATTGAGAGTTGTTTTCAAGCTTCTAAGAAATAACGAGTTTCCAAAATACCAGCAAATATTTTTTCACCCAATCTTGATGATACTGGTGGTAATGATCAGTACACAAATTCAACTTGACTCACCAAAATTGGTTCTTCTTGGTTGAAGCGTTCATTTACAGTAGCAGTTTATAATTTTAGGTGTCCCTCTGTTCTCTCCTATATAGATAGATGAATTTGGAACTATAAATCCAACTGGTTTGTAGTAGCTCTTTGAAAGTTGACAAAATAAAGGAGTTCTCAGTTTTGTCTCTATGATTTGTTTCCTCCTCAAGTATCCCTAAGCAGAGACTGTGGAAAAGCACTTTCATTAAAAGGGGTTGCCAAGCTTCCAAGAAATTACAAGTTTCCGAAATACCAGCAAACAGTTTTTCACCCAATCTTGATGATACTTGGTATTAATGACAAGTACACAAATCCCACTTGGCTCACCAAATTTTGTTCTTCGAGGTTGAAGCGTTCGTTTACAGTAGCAGTTTTTATTTTTAGGTTTCACTCAGTTCTCTCCTATATAGATAGATGAATTTGGAACTCTACATCCAACATGGTTTGTAGTACCTCTTTGAAACTTCATAAAATAAAGGAGTTCTCAGTTTTGTCTCTATGGTTTGTTTCCTTTTCAAGTAGCCCTAGGCACGGACTGTGGAAAAGCACTTTCATTGAGAGGGTTTTCCAACCTTCTAAGAAATAACGAGTTTCCGAAATACCAGCAAATATTTTTTCACCCAATCCTGATGATACTTGGTGGTAATGATCAGTACACAAATACCACTTGGCTCACCAAATTGTGTTCTTCTTGGTAGAAGAGTTCGTTTACAGTAGCAGTTTTTATTTTTACGTTTCACTCTGTTCTCTTTATATAGATAGATGAATTTGGAACTCTAAATCCAACATGGTTTGTAGTAGCTCTTTGAAACTTGACAAAATAAGGAGTTCTCAGTTTTGTCTCTATGGTTTGTTTCCTCTTCAAATAGCCCTAGGCACAGACTGGGAAAAAGCACATTCATTGAGAGGGGTTGCCAAGCTTCTAAGAAATAACGAGTTTCCAAAATACCAGCAAATATTTTTTCACCCAATCTTGATGATACTCGGTGGTAATGACAAGTACACAAATCCCACTTGGCTCACCAAATTTTGCTCTTCTAGGTTGAAGCGTTTGTTTACAGTAGCAGTTTTTATTTTTAGGTTTCCCTCTGTTCTCTCCTATATAGATAGATGAATTTGGAACTCTAAATCCAACATGGTTTGTAGTAGCTGTTTGAAACTTGACAAAAGAAAAAAGTTCTCAGTATTGTCTCTATCCTTTGTTTCCTCTTCAAATAGCCCTAGGCACAGACTGGGGAAAAGCACATTCATTGAGAGGGGTTGCCAAGCTTCTAAGAAATAACGAGTTTCCGAAATACCAGCAAATATTTTTTCACCCAATCTTCATGATACGCCTTGGTAATGATCAGTACACAAATGCCACTTGGCTCACCAAATTGTGTTCTTCTAGGTTGAAGCGTTCGTTTATAGAAGCAGTTTTTATTTTTAGGTTTCCCTCTGTTCGCTCCTATATAGATAGATGAATTTGGAACTCTAAATCCAACATGGTTTGTAGTAGCTCTTTGAAACTTGACAAAATAAAGGAGTTCTCAGTTTTGTCTCTATGATTTGTTTCTTCTTCAAGTAGCCCTAAGCAGAAACTGGGGAAAAGCACTTTCATTGAAAGGGTTTGCCAAGCTCCCAAAAAATTACGGGTTGCCGAAATACCGGCAAATATTTTTTCACCCCATCTTGATGATACTTGGTGGTAATTACAAATACACAAATCCCACTTGGCTCACCAAATTTTTCTCTTCAAGTTTGAAGCGTTCATTTACAAGTGCAGTTTTTATTTTAAGGTTTCCCTCTCTTCTCTCCTATATAGATAGATGAATTTGGAACTCTAAATCCAACATGGTTTGTAATAGCTCTTTGAAACTTGACAAAATGAAGAAGTTCTCAGTTTTGTCTCTATGTTTTGTTTCCTCTTCAAGTAGCACTAGGCAGAGAATGTGGAAAAGCACTTTCATTGAGAGGGGTTGCCAGGCTTCTAAGAAATAACGAGTTTCCGAAATACCAGCAAATATTTTTTCACCCAATCCTGATCATACTTGGTGGTAATGATAAGTACACAAATCCCACTTGGCTCACCAAGTTTTCTTGTTCTAGGTTGAAGCGTTCGTTTACAGTAGCAGTTTATATTTTTAGGTGTCCCTCTGCTCTCTCCTATATAGATAGATGAATTTGGAACTCTAAATCCAACATGGTTTGTAGTAGCTCTTTGAAACTTGACAAAATAAAAATGTTCTCAGTTTTGTCTCTATGGTTTGTTTCCTCTTCAAATAGCCCTAGGCACCGACTGGGGAAAAGCACATTCATTGAGAGGGTTTGCAGAGCTTCTAAGAAATAACGAGTTTTCGAAATACCAGCAAATATTTTTTCATGCAATCTTGATGATACGTGGTAGTAATTATCAGTACACAAATACCACTTGGCTCACCAAATTGTGTTCTTCTAGGTTGAAGCGTTCGTTTACAGTAGCAGTTTTTATTTTTAGGTTTCACTCTGTTCTCTCCTATATAGATAGATGAATTTGGAAATCTAAATCCAACATGGTTTGTAGTAGCTCTTTGAAACTTGACAATTAAAGGAGTTCTCAGTTTTGTCTCTATGGTTTGTTTCCTGGTCAACTAGCCCTAGGCTCAAACTGTGGAAAAGCAGTTTCATTGAACGGGGTTGCCATCTTCTAAGAAATAACGAGTTTCCGAAATACCAGCAAATATTTTTTCACCCAATCTTGATGATACTGGTGGTAATGATCAGTACACAAATCCCACTTGACTCACCAAATTTGGTTCTTCTAGGTTGAAGCGTTCGTTTACAGTAGCAGTTTATATTTTTAGGTATCCCTCTGTTCTCTCCTATATAGATAGATGAATTTGGAACTCTAAATCCAACATGGTTTGTAGTAGATCTTTGAAACTTGACAAAATAAAGGAGATCTCAGTTTTGTCTCTATGGTTTGTTTCCTCTTCAAGTAGACCTAGGCACAGACTGTGGAAAAGCACTTTCATTGAGAGGGTTTCCCAAGCTTCTAAGAAATAACGAGTTTCCGAAACACCAGCAAATATTTTTTCACCCAATCATGATGATACTTGGTGGTAATGATCAGTACACAAATACCACTTTCCTCACCTAATTGTGTTCTTCTAGGTTGAAGTGTTCGTTTACAGTAGCTGTTTTTATTTTTAGGTTTCCCTCTGTTCTCTAATATATAGATAGATGAATTTGGAACTCTAAATCCAACATGGTTTGTAGTAGCTCTTTGAAACTTGACAAAATAAAGGAGATCTCAGTTTTGTCTGTATGGTTTGTTTCCTCTTCAAGTAGCTCTAGGCACAGACTCTGGAAAAGCACTTTCATTGAGAGTTGTTGCCAAGCTACCAAGAAATTACGAATTTCCGAAATACCAGCAAATATTTTTTCACCCAATCTTGATGATACGTGGTGGTAATGATCATTACACAAATCGCAATGTACTCACCAAATTTTGTTTTTCTAGGTTGAAGCGTTCGTTTAGAGTAGCAGTTTTTATTTTTAGGTTTCCCTCTGTTCTCTTCTATATAGATAGATGAATTTGGAACTCTAAATCCAACATGGTTTGTAGAATATCTTTGAAACTTGACAAAATAAAGGAGTTCTCACTTTTGTCCTATGGTTTGTTTCCTATTCAAGTATCCCTAGACACAGACTGTGGAAAAGCACTTTCATTGAGAGTTGTTGCCAAGCTACCAAGAAATTACGAGTTTCCGAAATACCAGCAAATATTTTTTCACCCAATCTTGATGATACGTGGTGGTAATGATCAGTACACAAATGCCACTTGGCTCACCAAATTGTGTTCTTCTAGGTTGAAGCGTTCGTTTACGGTAGCAGTTTTTATTTTTATTTTTCACTCTGTTCTCTCCTATATAGATAGATGAATTTGGAACACTAAATCCAACATGGTTCGTAGTAGCTCTTTGAAACTTGACAAAATAAAGGAGTTCTCCGTTTTGTCTCTATGGTTTCTTTCCTCTTGAAGTAGCCCTAGTTACTAACTGTGGAAAAGCACTTTCATTGAAAGGGGTTGCCAAGCTTCCAAGAAATTACGAGTTTCCGAAATACCAGCAAACAGTTTTTCACCCAATCTTGATGATACTTGGTGGTAAAGATCGGTACACAAATCCCACTTGACTCACCAAATTTTGTTGTTGTAGGTTGAAGCGTTAGTTTAGAGTAGCAGTTTATATTTTTAGGTGTCCCTCTGTTCTCTCCTACATAGATAGATGAATTTGGAACTCTAAATCCACCATGGTTTGTATTACCTCTTTGAAACATGACAAAATAAAGGAGTTCTCTGTTTTGTCCGTATGTGTTTTTTTCCTCTTCAAGTAGCCCTAGGCACAGACTGTGGAAAAGCACTTTCATTGAGAGGGGTTGCCAAGCTTCTAAGAAATAACGAGTTTCCGAAATACCAGCAAATATTTTTTAACCCAATCTTGATGATACTTGTGGGTAATGATCAGTACACCAATCCCACTGGCCTCACCAAATTTTGTTATTCTAGGTTGAAGCATTCATCTACAGTAGGAGTATTTATATTTAGGTTTCACTCCGTTCTCTTCGATATAGATGGATGAATTTGGAACTCTAAATCCAACTTGGTTTGTAGTAGCTCTTTGTAACTTGACAAAATAAAGGAGTTCTCAGTTTTGTCTCTATGGTTTGTTTCCTCTTCAAGTAGCCCTAGGCACAGACTGTGGAAAAGCACTTTCATTGAGGGGTTGCCAAGCTTCTAAGAAATAACGAGTTTCCGAAATACCAGCAAATATTTTTTCACCCAATCTTGTTGATACTTGGGGGTAATGATCCGTACACCAGTTTCACTTGGCTCACCAAATTTTGTTTTTCTAGGTTGAATCGTTCGTCTACATTAGTAGTTTTTATATTTAGGTTTCACTCTGTTTTCTTCTATATGGATAGATGAATTTGGAACTCTAAATCCAACATGGTTTGTAGTAGCTCTTTGAAACTTGACAAAATAAACGAGTTCTCAGTTTTGTGTCTATGATTTGATTCCTCTTCAAGTAGCCCTAAGCAGAGACTGTGGAAAAGCACTTTCATTGAAAGGGGTTGCCAAGCTTCCAAGAAATTACGAGTTTCCGAAATACCAGCAAATATTTTTTCACCCAATCTTGATGATCCTTTGTGGTAATGACAATTACACAAATCACACTTGGCTCACCAACTTTTGTTCTTCCAGGTTGAATATTTCGTCTACAGTAGCAGTTTTTATTTTTAGGTTTCCCTCTGTTCTCTCCTATATAGATAGATGAATTTGGAACTCTAAATCCAACATGGTTTGTAGTAGCTCTTTGAAACTTGACAAAATAAAGGAGATCTCAGTTTTGTCTCTATGGTTTGTTTCCTCTTCAAGTAGCTCTAGGCACATACTGTGGAAAAGCACTTTCATTGAGAGTTGTTGCCAAGCTACCAAGAAATTACGAGTTTCCGAAATACCAGCAAATATTTTTTCACCCAATCTTGATGATACGTGGTGGTCATGATCGGTACACAAATCGCACTTTACTCACCAAATTTTGTTTTTTTAGGTTGAAGCTTTCGTTTAGAGTAGCAGTTTTTATTTTTAGGTTTCCCTCTGTTCTCTTCTATATAGATAGATGAATTTGGAACTCTAAATCCAACATGGTTTGTAGAAGCTCTTTGAAACTTGACAAAATAAAGGAGTTCTCACTGTTGTCTCTATGGTTTGTTTCCTATTCAAGTATCCCTAGACACAGACTGTGGAAAAGCACTTTCATTGAGAGTTGTTGCCAAGCTACCAAGAAATTACGAGTTTCCGAAATACCAGCAAATATTTTTTCACCCAATCTTGATGATACGTGGTGGTAATGATCAGTACACAAATGCCACTTGGCTCACCAAATTGTGTTCTTCTAGGTTGAAGCGTTCGTTTACAGTATTAGTTTTTATTTTTATTTTTCACTCTGTTCTCTCCTATATAGATAGATGAATTTGGAACACTAAATCCAACATGGTTCGTAGTAGCTCTTTGAAACTTGACAAAATAAAGGAGTTCTCAGTTTTGTCTCTATGGTTTCTTTCCTCTTGAAGTAGCCCTAGTTACTAACTGTGGAAAAGCACTTTCATTGAAAGGGGATGCCAAGCTTCCAAGAAATTACGAGTTTCCGAAATACCAGCAAACAGTTTTTCACCCAATCTTGATGATACTTGGTGGTAAAGATCGGTACACAAATCCCACTTGACTCACCAAATTTTGTTCTTGTAGGTTGAAGCGTTAGTTTAGAGTAGCAGTTTATATTTTTAGGTGTCCCTCTGTTCTCTCCTACATAGATAGATGAATTTGGAACTCTAAATCCAACATGGTTTGTATTACCTCTTTAAAACATGACAAAATAAAGGAGTTCTCTGTTTTGTCCGTATGTTTTTTTTCCTCTTCAAGTAGCCCTAGGCACAGACTGTGGAAAAGCACTTTCATTGAGAGGGGTTGCCAAGCTTCTAAGAAATAACGAGTTTCCGAAATACCAGCAAATATTTTTTAACCCAATCTTGATGATACTTGTGGGTAATGATCAGTACACCAATCCCACTGGCCTCACCAAATTTTGTTATTCTAGGTTGAAGCATTCGTCTACAGTAGGAGTATTTATATTTAGGTTTCACTCCGTTCTCTTCGATATAGATGGATGAATTTGGAACTCTAAATCCAACTTGGTTTGTAGTAGCTCTTTGTAAATTGACAAAATAAAGGAGTTCTCAGTTTTGTCTCTATGGTTTGTTTCCTCTTCAAGTAGCCCTAGGCACAGACTGTGGAAAAGCACTTTCATTGAGGGGTTGCCAAACTTCTAAGAAATAACGAGATTCCGAAATACCAGCAAATATTTTTTCACCCAATCTTGTTGATACTTGGGGGTAATGATCAGTACACCAGTTTCACTTGGCTCACCAAATTTTGTTCTTCTAGGTTGAAACGTTCGTCTACATTAGTAGTTTTTATATTTAGGTTTCACTCTGTTTTCTTCTATATAGATAGATGAATTTGGAAATCTAAATCCAACATGGTTTGTAGTAGCTCTTTGAAACTTGACAAAATAAACGAGTTCTCAGTTTTGTGTATATGATTTGATTCCTCTTCAAGTAGCCCTAAGCAGAGACTGTGGAAAAGCACTTTCATTGAAAGGGGTTGCCAAGCTTCCAAGAAATTACGAGTTTCCGAAATACCAGCAAATATTTTTTCACCCAATCTTGATGATCCTTTGTGGTAATGACAATTACACAAATCACACTTGGCTCACCAACTTTTGTTCTTCCAGGTTGAATATTTCGTCTACAGTAGCAGTTTTTATTTTTAGGTTTCCCTCTGTTCTCTCCTATATAGATAGATGAATTTGGAACTCTAAATCCAACATGGTTTGCAGTAGCTCTTTGAACTTGACAAAATAAAATAGTTCTCAGTTTTGTCTCTATGGTTTGTTTCTTTTTCAAGAAGCCCTAGGCACAGACTGTGGAAAAGCACTTTCATTGAGAGCGGTTGCCAAGCTTTAAAGAAATAATGAGTTTTCGAAATACCAGCAAATATTTTTTCACCCAATATTAATGATACTTGGTGGTAATGATCAGTACACAAATCCCACTTGACTCAACATATTTGGTTCTTCTAGGTTGAAGCGTTCGTTTACAGTTGCAGTTTATATTTTAAGGTGTCCCTCTGTTCTCTCCTATAGAGATAGATGAATTTGGAACTCTAAATCCAACATGGTTTGTAGTAGCTCTTTGAAACTTGACAAAATAAAGGAGTTCTCAGTTTTGTCTCTATGATTTGTTTCCTCTTCAAGTAGCCCTAAGCAGAGGTGTGGAAAAGCACTTTCATTGAAAGGGGTTGCCAAGCCTCCAAAAAATTACGAGTTTCCGAAATACCAGCAAATATTGTTTCACCCAATCTTGATGATACTTGGTGTTAATGACAAGTACACAAATCCCACTTGGCTCACCAAATTTTGTTCCTCTAGATTGAAGCGTTCGTTTACAGTAGCAGTTTTTAATTTTAGGTCTCACTCTGTTCTCTCCTATATAGATAGATGAATTTGGAACTCTAAATCCAAAATGGTTTGTAGTAGCTCTTTGAAACTTGACAAAATAAAGGAGTTCTCAGTTTTGTCTCTATGATTTGATTCCTCTTCAAGTAGCCCTAGGCACAGACTGTGGAAAAGCACTTTCATTGAGAGGGGTTGCCAAGCTTCTAAGAAATAACAAGTTTCCAAAATACCAGCAAATATTTTTTCACCCAATCTTGATGATACTTGGTGGTAATGATCAGTAGAAAAATCCCACTTGAGTCACCAAACTGTGTTCTTCTAGGTTGAAGCGTTCCTTTACAGTAGCAGTTTATATTTTCAGGTGTCCCTCTGTTCTCTCCTATATAGATACCTGAATTTGGAACTCTAAATCCAGCATGGTTTGTAGTAGCGCTTTGAAACTTGACACAAAAAAGTTGTTCTCAGTTTTGTCTCTATGATTTGTTTCCTCTTCTAGTAGCCCTAAGCAGAGACTGTGGAAAAGCACTTTCATTGAAAGGGGTTGCCAAGCTTCCAAGAAATTACGAGTTTCCGAAATACCAGCAAACCGTTTTTCACCCAATCTTGATGATACTTGGTGGTAAAGATCGGTACACAAATCCCACTTGACTCACCAAATTTTGTTCTTGTAGGTTGAAGCGTTAGTTTAGAGTAGCAGTTTATATTTTTAGGTGTCCCTCTGTTCTCTCCTACATAGATAGATGAATTTGGAACTCTAAATCCACCATGGTTTGTATTACCTCTTTGAAACATGACAAAATAAAGGAGTTCTCTGTTTTGTCCGTATGTTTTTTTTCCTCTTCAAGTAGCCCTAGGCACAGACTGTGGAAAAGCACTTTCATTGAGAGGGGTTGCCAAGCTTCTAAGAAATAACGAGTTTCCGAAATACCAGCAAATATTTTTTCACCCAATCTTGATGATACTTGTGGGTAATGATCAGTACACCAATCCCACTGGCCTCACCAAATTTTGTTATTCTAGGTTGAAGCATTCGTCTACAGTAGGAGTATTTATATTTAGGTTTCACTCCGTTCTCTTCGATATAGATGGATGAATTTGGAACTCTAAATCCAACTTGGTTTGTAGTAGCTCTTTGTAACTTGACAAAATAAAGGAGTTCTCAGTTTTGTCTCTATGGTTTGTTTCCTCTTCAAGTAGCCCTAGGCACAGACTGTGGAAAAGCACTTTCATTGAGGGGTTGCCAAGCTTCTAAGAAATAACGAGTTTCCGAAATACCAGCAAATATTTTTTCACCCAATCTTGTTGATACTTGGGGGTAATGATCCGTACACCAGTTTCACTTGGCTCACCAAATTTTGTTTTTCTAGGTTGAATCGTTCGTCTACATTAGTAGTTTTTATATTTAGGTTTCATTCTGTTTTCTTCTATATAGATAGATGAATTTGGAACTCTAAATCCAACATGGTTTGTAGTAGCTCTTTGAAACTTGACAAAATAATCGAGTTCTCAGTTTTGTGTCTATGATTTGATTCCTCTTCAAGTAGCCCTAAGCAGAGACTGTGGAAAAGCACTTTCATTGAAAGGGGTTGCCAAGCTTCCAAGAAATTACGAGTTTCCGAAATACCAGCAAATATTTTTTCACCCAATCTTGATGATCCTTTGTGGTAATGACAATTACACAAATCACACTTGGCTCACCAACTTTTGTTCTTCCAGGTTGAATATTTCGTCTACAGTAGCAGTTTTTATTTTTAGGTTTCCCTCTGTTCTCTCCTATATAGATAGATGAATTTGGAACTCTAAATCCAACATGGTTTGCAGTAGCTCTTTGAACTTGACAAAATAAAATAGTTCTCAGTTTTGTCTCTATGGTTTGTTTCTTTTTCAAGAAGCCCTAGGCACAGACTGTGGAAAAGCACTTTCATTGAGAGCGGTTGCCAAGCTTTAAAGAAATAATGAGTTTTCGAAATACCAGCAAATATTTTTTCACCCAATATTAATGATACTTGGTGGTAATGATCAGTACACAAATCCCACTTGACTCAACATATTTGGTTCTTCTAGGTTGAAGCGTTCGTTTACAGTTGCAGTTTATATTTTAAGGTGTCCCTCTGTTCTCTCCTATAGAGATAGATGAATTTGGAACTCTAAATCCAACATGGTTTGTAGTAGCTCTTTGAAACTTGACAAAATAAAGGAGTTCTCAGTTTTGTCTCTATGATTTGTTTCCTCTTCAAGTAGCCCTAAGCAGAGGTGTGGAAAAGCACTTTCATTGAAAGGGGTTGCCAAGCCTCCAAAAAATTACGAGTTTCCGAAATACCAGCAAATATTGTTTCACCCAATCTTGATGATACTTGGTGTTAATGACAAGTACACAAATCCCACTTGGCTCACCAAATTTTGTTCCTCTAGATTGAAGCGTTCGTTTACAGTAGCAGTTTTTAATTTTAGGTCTCACTCTGTTCTCTCCTATATAGATAGATGAATTTGGAACTCTAAATCCAAAATGGTTTGTAGTAGCTCTTTGAAACTTGACAAAATAAAGGAGTTCTCAGTTTTGTCTCTATGATTTGATTCCTCTTCAAGTAGCCCTAGGCACAGACTGTGGAAAAGCACTTTCATTGAGAGGGGTTGCCAAGCTTCTAAGAAATAACAAGTTTCCAAAATACCAGCAAATATTTTTTCACCCAATCTTGATGATACTTGGTGGTAATGATCAGTAGAAAAATCCCACTTGAGTCACCAAACTGTGTTCTTCTAGGTTGAAGCGTTCCTTTACAGTAGCAGTTTATATTTTCAGGTGTCCCTCTGTTCTCTCCTATATAGATACCTGAATTTGGAACTCTAAATCCAGCATGGTTTGTAGTAGCGCTTTGAAACTTGACACAAAAAAGTTGTTCTCAGTTTTGTCTCTATGATTTGTTTCCTCTTCTAGTAGCCCTAAGCAGAGACTGTGGAAAAGCACTTTCATTGAAAGGGGTTGCCAAGCTTCCAAGAAATTACGAGTTTCCGAAATACCAGCAAACCGTTTTTCACCCAATCTTGATGATACTTGGTGGTAAAGATCGGTACACAAATCCCACTTGACTCACCAAATTTTGTTCTTGTAGGTTGAAGCGTTAGTTTAGAGTAGCAGTTTATATTTTTAGGTGTCCCTCTGTTCTCTCCTACATAGATAGATGAATTTGGAACTCTAAATCCACCATGGTTTGTATTACCTCTTTGAAACATGACAAAATAAAGGAGTTCTCTGTTTTGTCCGTATGTTTTTTTTCCTCTTCAAGTAGCCCTAGGCACAGACTGTGGAAAAGCACTTTCATTGAGAGGGGTTGCCAAGCTTCTAAGAAATAACGAGTTTCCGAAATACCAGCAAATATTTTTTCACCCAATCTTGATGATACTTGTGGGTAATGATCAGTACACCAATCCCACTGGCCTCACCAAATTTTGTTATTCTAGGTTGAAGCATTCGTCTACAGTAGGAGTATTTATATTTAGGTTTCACTCCGTTCTCTTCGATATAGATGGATGAATTTGGAACTCTAAATCCAACTTGGTTTGTAGTAGCTCTTTGTAACTTGACAAAATAAAGGAGTTCTCAGTTTTGTCTCTATGGTTTGTTTCCTCTTCAAGTAGCCCTAGGCACAGACTGTGGAAAAGCACTTTCATTGAGGGGTTGCCAAGCTTCTAAGAAATAACGAGTTTCCGAAATACCAGCAAATATTTTTTCACCCAATCTTGTTGATACTTGGGGGTAATGATCCGTACACCAGTTTCACTTGGCTCACCAAATTTTGTTTTTCTAGGTTGAATCGTTCGTCTACATTAGTAGTTTTTATATTTAGGTTTCATTCTGTTTTCTTCTATATAGATAGATGAATTTGGAACTCTAAATCCAACATGGTTTGTAGTAGCTCTTTGAAACTTGACAAAATAATCGAGTTCTCAGTTTTGTGTCTATGATTTGATTCCTCTTCAAGTAGCCCTAAGCAGAGACTGTGGAAAAGCACTTTCATTGAAAGGGGTTGCCAAGCTTCCAAGAAATTACGAGATTCCGAAATACCAGCAAATATTTTTTCACCCAATCTTGATGATCCTTTGTGGTAATGACAATACACAAATCACACTTGGCTCACCAACTTTTGTTCTTCCAGGTTGAATATTTCGTCTACAGTAGCAGTTTTTATTTTTAGGTTTCCCTCTGTTCTCTCCTATATAGATAGATGAATTTGGAACTCTAAATCCAACATGGTTTGTAGTAGCTCTTTGAAACTTGACAAAATAAAGGAGATCTCAGTTTTGTCTCTATGGTTGTTTCCTCTTCAAGTAGCTCTAGGCACATACTGTGGAAAAGCCACTTTCATTGAGAGTTGTTGCCAAGCTACCAAGAAATTACGAGTTTCCGAAATACCAGCAAATATTTTTTCACCCAATCTTGATGATACGTGGTGGTAATGATCGGTACACAAATCGCACTTTACTCACCAAATTTTGTTTTTTAGGTTGAAGCGTTCGTTTAGAGTAGCAGTTTTTATTTTTAGGTTTCCCTCTGTTCTCTTCTATATAGATAGATGAATTTGGAACTCTAAATCCAACATGGTTTGTAGAAGCTCTTTGAAACTTGACAAAATAAAGGAGTTCTCACTTTTGTCTCTATGGTTTGTTTCCTATTCAAGTATCCCTAGACACAGACTGTGGAAAAGCACTTTCATTGAGAGTTGTTGCCAAGCTACCAAGAAATTACGAGTTTCCGAAATACCAGCAAATATTTTTTCACCCAATCTTGATGATACGTGGTGGTAATGATCAGTACACAAATGCCACTTGGCTCACCAAATTGTGTTCTTCTAGGTTGAAGCGTTCGTTTACAGTATTAGTTTTTATTTTTATTTTTCACTCTGTTCTCTCCTATATAGATAGATGAATTTGGAACACTAAATCCAACATGGTTCGTAGTAGCTCTTTGAAACTTGACAAAATAAAGGAGTTCTCAGTTTTGTCTCTATGGTTTCTTTCCCTCTTGAAGTAGCCCAAGTTACTAACTGTGGAAAAGCACTTTCATTGAAAGGGGATGCCAAGCTTCCAAGAAATTACGAGTTTCCGAAATACCAGCAAACAGTTTTTCACCCAATCTTGATGATACTTGGTGGTAAAGATCGGTACACAAATCCCACTTGACTCACCAAATTTTGTTCTTGTAGGTTGAAGCGTTAGTTTAGAGTAGCAGTTTATATTTTTAGGTGTCCTCTGTTCTCTCCTACATAGATAGATGAATTTGGAACTCTAAATCCAACATGGTTTGTATTACCTCTTTGAAACATGACAAAATAAAGGAGTTCTCTGTTTTGTCCGTATGTTTTTTTTTCCTCTTCAAGTAGCCCTAGGCACAGACTGTGGAAAAGCACTTTCTTTGAGAGGGGTTGCCAAGCTTCTAAGAAATAACGAGTTTCCGAAATACCAGCAAATATTTTTTAACCCAATCTTGATGATACTTGTGGGTAATGATCAGTACACCAATCCCACTGCCTCACCAAATTTTGTTATTCTAGGTTGAAGCATTCGTCTACAGTAGGAGTATTTATATTTAGGTTTCACTCCGTTCTCTTCGATATAGATGGATGAATTTGGAACTCTAAATCCAACTTGGTTTGTAGTAGCTCTTTGTAACTTGACAAAATAAAGGAGTTCTCAGTTTTGTCTCTATGGTTTGTTTCCTCTTCAAGTAGCCCTAGGCACAGACTGTGGAAAAGCACTTTCATTGAGGGTTGCCAAACTTCTAAGAAATAACGAGATTCCGAAATACCAGCAAATATTTTTCACCCAATCTTGTTGATACTTGGGGGTAATGATCAGTACACCAGTTTCACTTGGCTCACCAAATTTTGTTCTTCTAGGTTGAAACGTTCGTCTACATTAGTAGTTTTTATATTTAGGTTTCACTCTGTTTTCTTCTATATAGATAGATGAATTTGGAAATCTAAATCCAACATGGTTTGTAGTAGCTCTTTGAAACTTGACAAAATAAACGAGTTCTCAGTTTTGTGTATATGATTTGATTCCTCTTCAAGTAGCCCTAAGCAGAGACTGTGGAAAAGCACTTCGTTGAAAGGGGTTGCCAAGCTTCCAAGAAATTACGAGTTTCCGAAATACCAGCAAATATTTTTTCACCCAATCTTGATGATCCTTTGTGGTAATGACAATTACACAAATCACACTTGGCTCACCAACTTTTGTTCTTCCAGGTTGAATATTTCGTCTACAGTAGCAGTTTTTATTTTTAGGTTTCCCTCTGTTCTCTCCTATATAGATAGATGAATTTGGAACTCTAAATCCAACATGGTTTGCAGTAGCTCTTTGAACTTGACAAAATAAAATAGTTCTCAGTTTTGTCTCTATGGTTTGTTTCTTTTTCAAGAAGCCCTAGGCACAGACTGTGGAAAAGCACTTTCATTGAGAGCGGTTGCCAAGCTTTAAAGAAATAATGAGTTTTCGAAATACCAGCAAATATTTTTTCACCCAATATTAATGATACTTGGTGGTATTGATCAGTACACAAATCCCACTTGACTCAACATATTTGGTTCTTCTTGGTTGAAGCGTTCAGTTTACAGTTGCAGTTTATATTTTAAGGTGTCCCTCTGTTCTCTCCTATAGAGATAGATGAATTTGGAACTCTAAATCCAACATGGTTTGTAGTAGCTCTTTGAAACTTGACAAAATAAAGGAGTTCTCAGTTTTGTCTCTATGACTTGTTTCCTCTTCAAGTAGCCCTAAGCAGAGGTGTGGAAAAGCACTTTCATTGAAAGGGGTTGCCAAGCCTCCAAAAAATTACGAGTTTCCGAAATACCAGCAAATATTGTTTCACCCAATCTTGATGATACTTGGTGTTAATGACAAGTACACAAATCCCACTTGGCTCACCAAATTTTGTTCCTCTAGATTGAAGCGTTCGTTTACAGTAGCAGTTTTTAATTTTAGGTCTCACTCTGTTCTCTCCTATATAGATAGATGAATTTGGAACTCTAAATCCAAAATGGTTTGTAGTAGCTCTTTGAAACTTGACAAAATAAAGGAGTTCTCAGTTTTGTCTCTATGATTTGATTCCTCTTCAAGTAGCCCTAGGCACAGACTGTGGAAAAGCACTTTCATTGAGAGGGGTTGCCAAGCTTCTAAGAAATAACAAGTTTCCAAAATACCAGCAAATATTTTTTCACCCAATCTTGATGATACTTGGTGGTAATGATCAGTAGAAAAATCCCACTTGAGTCACCAAACTGTGTTCTTCTAGGTTGAAGCGTTCCTTTACAGTAGCAGTTTATATTTTCAGGTGTCCCTCTGTTCTCTCCTATATAGATACCTGAATTTGGAACTCTAAATCCAGCATGGTTTGTAGTAGCGCTTTGAAACTTGACACAAAAAAGTAGTTCTCAGTTTTGTCTCTATGATTTGTTTCCTCTTCTAGTAGCCCTAAGCAGAGACTGTGGAAAAGCACTTTCATTGAATGGAGTTGCCAAGCGTAAAAGAAATAACGATTTTCCGAAATACCAGCAAATATTTTTTCACCCAATCTTGATGATACATGGTGGTAATGATCGGTACACAAATACCACTTCTCTACCAAATTTTGTTGTTCTAGGTTGAAGCGTTCGTTTACAGTAGCAGTTTTTATTTTTAGGTTTCACTTTGTTCTCTCCTATATAGATAGATGAATTTGGAACTCTAAATCCAACAAGATTTGTAGCAGCTCTTTGAAACTTGACAAAAATAGTGCTCAGTTTTTTCTCTATGATTTGTTTCCTCTTCAAGTAGCCCAGGCAGAGACTGTGGAAAACACATCCATTGAAATGGGTTGCCAAGCTTCCAAGAAATTACGTGTTTCTGAAATACCAGCAAATATTTTTTCACCCACTCTTGATGATACTTGGGGGTAATGACAAGTACACAAATCCCACTTGGCTCACCAAATTTTGTTCTTCTAGGTTGAAGCGTTCGTTTACATTAGCAGTTTTTATTTTTAGGTTTCATTCTGTTCTCTCCTATATAGATAGAAGAATTTGGAACTCTAAATAAAACATGTTTTGTAGTAGCTCTTGAAACTTTACAAAATAAAGGAGTTCTCAGTTTTGTCTCTAGGGATTGTTTCCTCTTCAAGTAGCCCTATGCACAGACTGTGGAAAAGCACTTTCATTGAGAGGGGTTGCCACGCTTCTAAGAAATAACGAGTTTTCGAAATACCAGCAAATATTTTTTCACCCAATCTTGATGATACGTGGTGGTAATGATCAGTACATAAATCCCACTTGGCTCACCACATTTTTTTCTTCTAGGTTAAAGCGTTCCTTTACAGTAGCAGTTTTTATTTTTAGGTTTCACTTTGTTCTTTTTTATATAGATAGATGAATTTTGAACTCAAATCCAACATGGATTTTAGTAGCTCTTTGAAACTTGACAAAATGAAGAAGTTCTCAGTTTTGTCTCTATGTTTTGTTTCCTCTTCAAGTAGCACTAGGCAGAGACTGTGGAAAAGCACTTTCATTGAGAGGGTTTCCCAAGCTTCTAAGAAATAACGAGTTTCCGAAACACCAGCAAATATTTTTTCACCCAATCATGATGATACTTGGTGGTAATGATCAGTACACAAATACCACTTTCCTCACCTAATTGTGTTCTTCTAGGTTGAAGTGTTCGTTTACAGTAGCTGTTTTTATTTTTAGGTTTCCCTCTGTTCTCTCCTATATAGATAGATGAATTTGGAACTCTAAATCCAACATGGTTTGTAGTAGATCTTTAAAACTTGACAAAATAAAGGTGATCTCAGTTTTGTCTCTATGGTTTGTTTCCTCTTCAAGTAGCTCTAGCACAGACTCTGGAAAAGTACTTTCATTGAGAGGGGTTGCCAGGCTTCTAAGAAATAACGAGTTTCCGAAATACCAGCAATTATTTTTTCACCCAATCTTGATGATACTTGGTGGTAATGACAAGTACACAAATCTCACTTGGCTCTCCAAATTTTGTTGTTCTAGGTTGAAGCGTTCGATTACAGTAGCAGTTTATATTTTTAGGTGTCCCTCTGCTCTCTCCTATATAAATAGATGAATTTGGAACTCTAAATCCAACATGGTTTGTAGTAGCTCTTTGAAACTTGACAATAAAAAGGAGTTCTCAGTTTTGCCTCTATGATTTGTCCTCTTCAAGTAGCCCTAATCAGAGACTGTGGAAAAGCACTTTCATTGAAAGGCTTTGCCAAGCTCCCAAAAAATTACGGGTTTCCGAAATACCGGAAAACATTTTTTCACCCAATTTTGATGATACTTAGTGGTAATTACAAGTACACAAATCCCACTTGGCTCACCAAATTTTGCTCTTCTAGGTGGAAGCGTTCGTTTACAGTTGCAGTTTTTATTTTTGGTTTCACTCTGTTCTCTTTATATAGATAGATGAATTTGGAACTCTAAATCCAACATGGTTTGTAGTAGATCTTTGAAACTTGACAAAATAAAGGAGTTCTCAGTTTTGTCTCTATGGTTTGTTTCCTCTTCAAGTAGCCCTAGGCACAGACTGTGGAAAATCACTTTCATTGAAAGGGGTTGCCAATCTTCCAAGAAATTACGAGTTTCCGAAATACCAGCAAATATTTTTTCACCCAATCTTGTTGATACGTGGTGGTAATGAGCGGTACACAAATCCCACTTGGCTCACCAAATTTTGTTCTTCTAGGTTGAATCGTTCATTTACTGTAGCAGTTTTTATTTTTAGGTTTTCCTCTGTTCTCTCCTATATAGATAGATGAATTTGGAACTCTAAATCCAACATGGTTTGTAGTAGAACTTTGAAACTTGACAAAATAAAGGAGTTCTCAGTTTTGTCTCTATGGTTTGTTTCCCCTTCAAGTAGCCCTAGGCACAGAGTGTGGAAAAGCACTTTCATTGAGAGGGGTTGCCAAGGATCTAAGAAATAATGAGTTTCCGTAAAACCAGCAAATATTTTTTTACCCAATCTTGATGATACGTGGGGGTAATGACAAGTACACAAATTTTACTTGGCTCAACAAATTTTGTTCTTCTAGGTTGAAGCGTTCGTTTACAATATGAGTTTTTATTTTTTAGGTTTCACTATGTTCTCTCCTATATAGATAGATGAATTTTTAACTGTAAATCCAACATGGTTTCTAGTAGCTCTTTGAAACTTGACAAAATAAAGGAGTTCTCAGTTTTGTCTCTATGGTTTGTTTCCTCTTCAAGTAGCCCTAGGCACAGACTGTGGAAAATCAATTTCATTGAGTGGGGTTGCCAAGCTTCTAAGAAATAACGAGTTTCCGAAATACCAGCAATTATTTTTTCACCCAATCTTGATGATACTTGGTGGTAATAATCAGTACACAAATCCCACTTGGCTCACCAAATTTTGTTCTTCTAGGTTGAAGCGTTTGTCTACAGTAGCAGTTTTTATGTTTAGGTTTCACGCTGTTCTCTCCTATATTGATAGATGTGTTTGGAACTCTAAATCAACCATGGTTTGTAGTAGCTCTTTGAAACTTGAAAAAAAAAACTATTTCTCAGTTTTGTCTTTATGATTTGTTTCCTCTTCAAGTAGCCCTAGGCAGAGACTGTGGAAAAGCACTTTCATTGAAAGGGGTTGCCAAGCTTCCAAGAAATTACGAGTTTCCGAAATACCAGCAAATATTTTTTCACCCAATCTTGTTGATACGTGGTGGTAATGATCGGTACACAAATCCCCTTGGCTCACCAAATTTTGTTCTTCTAGGTTGAAGCGTTCATTTACTGTAGCAGTTTTTATTTTTAGGTTTTCCTCTGTTCTCTCCTATATAGATAGATGAATTTGTAACTCTAAATCCAACATGGTTTGTGGTAGCTCTTTGAAACTTGACAAAATAAAGGAGTTCTCAGTTTTGTCTCTATGGTTTGTTTCCCCTTCAAGTAGCCATACGCACAGACTGTGGAAAAGTACTTTCATTGAGAGGGGTTGCCAAGCTTCTAAGAAATAACGAGTTTCCGAAATACCAGCAAATATTTTTTCACCCAATCTTGATGATACTTGGTGGTAATGATCAGTACACAAATCCCACTTGGCTCACCAAATTTTGTTCTTCTATGTTGAAGCGTTCGTCTAGAGTAGCAGTTTTTATGTTTAGGTTTCACTCTGTTCTCTCCTATGTAGATAGATGAATTTGAAACTCTAAATCCAACATGGTTTGTAGTAGCTTTTTGAAACTTGACAAAATAAAGGAGTTCTCAGTTTTGTCTTTATAATTTCTTTCCTCTTCAAGTAGCCCTAAGCAAAGACTGTGGAAAATCACTTGCATTTACAGGGGTTGCCAAGCTACCAAGAATTTATGAGTTTCCGAAATACCAGCAAAATTTTTTCACCCAATCTGGATGATACGTGGTGGTAATGACAAGGACACAAATCCCACTTGGCTCACCAAATTTTGTTCTTCTATGTTGAAGCGTTCGTATACAGTAGCAGTTTTTATTTTTAGTTTTCCCTCTGTTCTCTCCTATATAGATAGATGACTTTGGAACTCTAAATCCAACATGGTTTGTAGTTGCTTTTTGAAACTTGACAAAATAAAGGAGTTCTCAGTTTTGTCTTTATGGTTTGTTTCCCCTTCAAGTATCCCTAGGCACAGACTGTGGAAAAGCACTTTCATTGAGAGGGGTTGCCAAGCTTCTAAGAAATAACGAGTTTCCGAAATACCAGCAAATATTTTTTCACCCAATCTTGATGAAACATGGTGGTAATGACAAGTACACAAATCCCACTTGGCTCACCAAATTTTGTTCTTCTAGGTTGAAGCGTTCGTCTACAATAGCAGTTTTTATATTTAGGTTTCACTCTGTTCTCTCCTATGTAGATAGATGAATTTGGAACTCAAAATCCAACATGGTTTGTTGTAGCTCTTTGAAACTTGACAAAATAAAGGAGTTCTCAGTTTGTTCTCTATGGTTTATTTCCTCTACAAGTAGCCCTATGCACAGACTGCGGAAAAGCACTTTCATTGAGAGGGGTAGCCAAGCTTCTAAGAAATTACAAGTTTCCGAAATACCAGCAAATATTTTTTCACCCAATCTTGATGATACTTGGTGGTAATGATCAGTACACAAATCCCACTTGGCTAACCAAATTTTCTTCCTCTAGGTTGACGCGTTCGTCTACAGTAGCAGTTTTTATTCTTAGGTTTCACTCTGTTCTCTCCTATGTAGATAGATGAATTTGGAACTCAAAATCCAACATGGTTTGTTGTAGCTCTTTGAAACTTGACAAAATAAAGGAGTTCTCAGTTTGTTCTCTATAATTTCTTTACTCTTCACGGAGCCCTAAGAAGAGACTGTGGAAACGCACTTTCATTGAAAGAGGTTGCCAAGCTTCCAAGAAATAACGAGTTTCCGAAATACCAGCAAATATTTTATCACCCAATCTTGATGATACGTGACGGTAATGACAAGTACACAAATCCCACATGGCTCACCAAATTTTGTTCTTCTAGGTTGAAGCGTTCGTTTCAAGTAGCAGTTTTTATTTTTAGGTTTCACTCTGTTCTCTCCTATATAGATAGATGAATTTGGAACTCTAAATCCAACATGGTTTCTAGTAGCTCTTTGAAACTTGACAAAATAAAGGAGTTCTCAGCTTTGTCTTTGTAATTTGTTTCCTCTTCAAGTAACCCTAAGCAGAGACTTTGGAAAAGCACTTTCATTGAAAGGGGTTGCCAAGCTTCTAAGAAATAACGAGTTTTTGAAATACCAGCATACATTTTTTCACCGAATCTTGATGATACTTGGTGGTAATGACAAGTACACAAATCCCACTTGGCTAATCAAATTTTGTTCTTCTAGGTTGAAGCGTTCGTTTCAAGTAGCAGTTTTTATTTTTAGGTTTCACTCTGTTCTCTCCTATATAGATAGATGAATTTGGAACTCTAAATCCAACATGGTTTGTAGTAGTTCTTTGAAACTTGACAAATGAATAGTTCTCAGTTCTGTCTCTATGTTTGTTTCCTCTTCAAGTAGCCCTAAGAAGAGACTGTAGAAAAGCACTTTCACTGAAAGGGGTTGCCAAGCTTCCAAGAAATTATGATTTTCCGAAATAGCAGCAAATATTTTTTCACCCAATCTGGATGATAAATGGTGGTGATGACAAGTACACAAATCCCACTTGGCTCTCCAAATTTTGTTCTTCTAGGTGGAAGCGTTCATTTCCAGTTGCAGTTTTTATTTTTGGTTTCACTCTGTTCTCTCCTATATACATAGATGAATTTGGAACTCTAAATCCAACATGGTTTGTAGTCGCTCTTTAAAACTTGACAAAAAAAAGTAGTTCTCAGTTTTGTCTCTATGGTTTGTTGCCTCTTAGTAGCCCTAAGCAGAGACTGTGGAAAAGCACTTTCATTGAAACGGGTTGCCAAGCTTCTAAGAAATAACGAGTTTCTGAAACACCAGCAAATATTTTTTCACCCAATCTTGATGATACTTTGTGGTAATGATCAGTACACAAATCCCACATGGCTCACCAAATTTTGTTCTTCTAGGTTGAAGCGTTCATCTACAGTATGAGTTTTTATGTTTAGGTTTCACTCTTTTCTCTTCTATGTAGATAGATGAATTGGGAACTCTAAATCCAACATGGTTTTTAGTAGCTCTTTGAAACTTGACAAAATAAATGAGTTCTCACTTTTGTCTCTATAATTTGTTTCCTCTTCAAGTAGCCCTAAGCAGAGACTGTGGAAAAGCACTTTCATTGACAGGGGTTGCGAAGCTTCCAAGAAATAACGAGTTTCCGAAAAACCAGCAAATATTTTTTCACCCAATCTTGATGATACTTTTTGGTAATGATCAGTAAACAAATCCCACTTGGCTCACCAAATTTTGTTCTTCTAGGTTGAAGCGTTAGGCTACAGTAGTCGTTTTTATATTTAGGTTTTCCTCTGTTCTCTCCTATATAGATAGATTAATTTGGAACTCTAAATCCAACATGGTTTGTAGTCGCTCTTTGAAACTTGACAAAAAAATGTAGTTCTCAGTTTTGTCTCTATGGTTTGTTTTTTCTTCAATTAGCCCTAAGCAGAGACTGTGGAAAGCCCTTTAATAAAAAGTGTTGCCAAGCTTCCTATAAATTACGGGTTTCCGAAATACCAGCAAATATTTTTTTACCCAATCTTGATGATACGTGGTGGTAATGACAAGTACACAAATCCCACTTGGCTCACCAAATTTTGTTCTTCTAGGTTGAAGCGTTCGTCTACAGTAGTCGTTTTTATATTTAGGTTTCCCTCTGTTCTCTCCTATATAGATAGATTAATTTGGAACTCTAAATCCAACATGGTTTGTAGTCGCTCTTTGAAACTTGACAAAAAAAGTAGTTCTCAGTTTTGTCTCTATGGTTTCTTTCCTCTTCAAGTAGCCCTAAGCAGAGACTATGGAAAAGCACTTTCATTGAAAGGGGTTGCCAAGCTTCCAAGAAATAACGAGTTTCTGAAACACCAGCAAATATTTTTTCACCCAATCTTGATGATACTTGGTGGTAATGATCGGTACACAAATCCCACATGGCTCACCAAATTTTGTTCTTCTAGGTTGAAGCGTTCATCTACAGTATGAGTTTTTATGTTTAGGTTTCACTCTTTTCTCTTCTATGTAGATAGATGAATTTGGAACTCTAAATCCAACATGGTTTGTAGTAGCTCTTTGAAACTTGACAAAATAAAGGAGTTCTCAGTTTTGTCGCTATGGTTTGTTTCCTCTTCAAGTAGCCCTAGGCACAGACTGTGGAAAAGCACTCTTATTGAGAGGGGTTGCCAAGCTTCTAAGAAATAACGAGTTTCTGAAATACCAGCAAATATTTTTTTCACCCAAGCTTGATGAAACTTGCTGGTAATGATTAGTACACAAATACCACTTGGCTCACCAAATTATGTTCTTCTAGGTTTAAGCGTTCGTCTACAGTAGCAGTTTTTATGTTTATGTTTCACTCTGTTCTCTCCTATGTAGATAGATGAATTTGGAACTCTAAATCCAAAATGGTTTGTAGTAGTTCTTTGAAACTTGAAAAAATAAATTAGTTCTCAGTTTTGTCTCTATAATTTGTTTCCTCCTCAAGTAGCCCTAAGGAGAGACTGTGGAAAAGCACTTTCATTGAAAGGGGTTGCAAGCTTCCAAGAAATTAAGAGTTTCCGAAATAGCAGCATGTATTTTCTCACCCAATCTTGATGATACTTGGTGGTAATGATCGGTACACAAATCCCACTTGACTCACCATATTTTGGTCTTTTAGTTTGAAGCGTTCGTTTACAGTAGCAATTTATATTCTCAGGTTTCCCTCTGTTCTCTCCTATATACATAGATGAATTTGGAACACTAAATCCAACATGGTTTGTAGTAGCTCTTTGAAACTTGACAAAATAAAGGAGTTCTCAGTTTTGTCTCTATGTTTTGTTTCCCCTTCAAGTAGCCCAAGGCACAGACTGTGGAAATGCACTTTCATTGAGAGGGGTTGCCAAGCCTCTAAGAAATAACGAGTTTCCGAAAAACCAGCAAATAATATTTCACCCAATCTTGATGATACTTGGTGGTAATGATCAGTAAACAAATCCCACTTGGCTCACCATATTTTTGTTCTTCTAGGTTGAAGCGTTCGGCTACAGTAGTCGTTTTTATATTTAGGTTTTCCTCTGTTCTCTCCTATATAGATAGGTTAATTTGGAACTCTAAATCCAACATGGTTTGTAGTCGCTCTTTGAAACTTGACAAAAAAAAGTAGTTCTCAGTTTTGTCTCTATGGTTTGTTTTTTCTTCAATTAGCCCTAAGCAGAGACTGTGGAAAAAAAACTTTCATTAAAAAGGGTTGACAAGCTTCCTATAAATTACGAGTTTCTGAAATACCAGCAAATATTTTTTCAACCAATCTTGATGATACGTGGTGGTAATGACAAGTACACAAATCCCACTTGGCTCACCAAATTTTGTTCTTCTATGTTGAAGCGTTCATCTACAGTAGTCGTTTTTATATTTAGTTTTCCCTCTGTTCTCTCCTATATAGATAGATGAAATTGGAACTCTAAATCCAACATGGTTTGTAGTAGCTCTTTGAAACGTGACAAAATAAAGGAGTTCTCAGTTTTGTCTCTATGGTTTGTTTCCTCTTCAAGTAGCCCTAGGCACAGACTGTGGAAAATCACTTTCATTGAGAGGGGTTGCTAAGCTTCTAAGAAATAACGAGTTTCCGAAATACCAGCAAATATTTTTTCACCCAATCTTGATGATACTTGGTGGTAATGATCAGTACACAAATCCCACTTGGCTCACCAAATTTTGTTCTTCTAGGTTGAAGCGTTCGTCTAGAGTAGCAGTTTTTATGTTTAGGTTTCACTCTGTTCTCTCCTATGTAGATAGATGAATTTGGAACTCTAAATCCAACATGGTTTGTAGTAGCTCTTTGAAACTTGACAAAATAAAGGAGTTCTCAGTTTTGTCTCTATAATTTCTTTCCTCTTCAAGTAGCCCTAAGCAAAGACTGTGTAAAAGCACTTTCATTGACAGGGGTTGCCAAGCTAACAAGAAATTATGAGTTTTTGAAATACCAGCAAATATTTTTCACCCAATCTGGATGATACGTGGTGGTAATGATAAGTACACAAATCCCACTTGGCTCACCAGATTTTGTTCTTCTAGGTTGAAGCGTTGTTTACAGTAGCAGTTTTTATTTTTAGGTTTCCCTCTGTTCTATCCTATATAGATAGATGAATTTGGAACTCTAAATTCAACATGGTTTGTAGTAGCTCTTTGAAACTTGAAAAAATAAAAGATTTCTCAGCTTTGTCTCTATAATTTGTTTCCTCTTCAAGTAGCCAAAAGCAGAGAATTTGGAAAAGCACTTTCATTGAAAGGGGTTGCCAAGCTTCCAAGAAATTACGAGTTTCCGAAATACCAGCAAATATTTTTTCACCCAATCTTGTTGATACGTGGTGGTAATGATCGGTACACAAATCCCCTTGGCTCACCAAATTTTGTTCTTCTAGGTTGAAGCGTTCATTTACTGTAGCAGTTTTTATTTTTAGGTTTTCCTCTGTTCTCTCCTATATAGATAGATGAATTTGTAACTCTAAATCCAACATGGTTTGTGGTAGCTCTTTGAAACTTGACAAAATAAAGGAGTTCTCAGTTTTGTCTCTATGGTTTGTTTCCCCTTCAAGTAGCCCTACGCACAGACTGTGGAAAAGTACTTTCATTGAGAGGGGTTGCCAAGCTTCTAAGAAATAACGAGTTTCCGAAATACCAGCAAATATTTTTTCACCCAATCTTGATGATACTTGGTGGTAATGATCAGTACACAAATCCCACTTGGCTCACCAAATTTTGTTCTTCTATGTTGAAGCGTTCGTCTAGAGTAGCAGTTTTTATGTTTAGGTTTCACTCTGTTCTCTCCTATGTAGATAGATGAATTTGAAACTCTAAATCCAACATGGTTTCTAGTAGCTTTTTGAAACTTGACAAAATAAAGGAGTTCTCAGTTTTGTCTCTATAATTTCTTTCCTCTTCAAGTAGCCCTAAGCAAAGACTGTGGAAAATCACTTGCATTTACAGGGTTTGCCAAGCTACCAAGAATTTATGAGTTTCCGAAATACCAGCAAAAATTTTTTCACCCAATCTGGATGATACGTGGTGGTAATGACAAGGACACAAATCCCACTTGGCTCACCAAATTTTGTTCTTCTAGGTTGAAGCATTCGTCTACAATAGCAGTTTTTATATTTAGGTTTCACTCTGTTCTCTCCTATGTAGATAGATGAATTTGGAACTCTAAATCCAACATGGTATCTAGTAGCTCTTTGAAACTTGACAAAATAAAGGAATTCTCAGTTTTGTCTCTATGGTTTATTTCCTCTACAAGTAGCCCTATGCACAGACTGTGGAAAAGCACTTTCATTGAGAGGGGTAGCCAAGCTTCTAAGAAATAACAAGTTTCCGAAATACCAGCAAATATTTTTTCACCCAATCTTGATGATACTTGGTGGTAATGATCAGTACACAAATCCCACTTGGCTAACCAAATTTTCTTCCTCTAGGTTGACGCGTTCGTCTACAGTAGCAGTTTTTATTCTTAGGTTTCACTCTGTTCTCTCCTATGTAGATAGATGAATTTGGAACTCAAAATCCAACATGGTTTGTTGTAGCTCTTTGAAACTTGACAAAATAAAGGAGTTCTCAGTTTTGTCTCTATGGTTTGTTTCCTCTTCAAGTAGCCCTAGGCACAGACTGTGGAAAATCACTTTCATTGAGAGGGGTTGCTAAGCTTCTAAGAAATAACGAGTTTCCGAAATACCAGCAAATATTTTTTCACCCAATCTTGATGATACTTGGTGGTAATGATCAGTACACAAATCCCACTTGGCTCACCAAATTTTGTTCTTCTAGGTTGAAGCGTTCGTCTAGAGTAGCAGTTTTTATGTTTAGGTTTCACTCTGTTCTCTCCTATGTAGATAGATGAATTTGGAACTCTAAATCCAACATGGTTTGTAGTAGCTCTTTGAAACTTGACAAAATAAAGGAGTTCTCAGTTTTGTCTCTATAATTTCTTTCCTCTTCAAGTAGCCCTAAGCAAAGACTGTGTAAAAGCACTTTCATTGACAGGGGTTGCCAAGCTAACAAGAAATTATGAGTTTTTGAAATACCAGCAAATATTTTTCACCCAATCTGGATGATACGTGGTGGTAATGATAAGTACACAAATCCCACTTGGCTCACCAGATTTTGTTCTTCTAGGTTGAAGCGTTGTTTACAGTAGCAGTTTTTATTTTTAGGTTTCCCTCTGTTCTATCCTATATAGATAGATGAATTTGGAACTCTAAATTCAACATGGTTTGTAGTAGCTCTTTGAAACTTGAAAAAATAAAAGATTTCTCAGCTTTGTCTCTATAATTTGTTTCCTCTTCAAGTAGCCAAAAGCAGAGAATTTGGAAAAGCACTTTCATTGAAAGGGGTTGCCAAGCTTCCAAGAAATTACGAGTTTCCGAAATACCAGCAAATATTTTTTCACCCAATCTTGTTGATACGTGGTGGTAATGATCGGTACACAAATCCCCTTGGCTCACCAAATTTTGTTCTTCTAGGTTGAAGCGTTCATTTACTGTAGCAGTTTTTATTTTTAGGTTTTCCTCTGTTCTCTCCTATATAGATAGATGAATTTGTAACTCTAAATCCAACATGGTTTGTGGTAGCTCTTTGAAACTTGACAAAATAAAGGAGTTCTCAGTTTTGTCTCTATGGTTTGTTTCCCCTTCAAGTAGCCCTACGCACAGACTGTGGAAAAGTACTTTCATTGAGAGGGGTTGCCAAGCTTCTAAGAAATAACGAGTTTCCGAAATACCAGCAAATATTTTTTCACCCAATCTTGATGATACTTGGTGGTAATGATCAGTACACAAATCCCACTTGGCTCACCAAATTTTGTTCTTCTATGTTGAAGCGTTCGTCTAGAGTAGCAGTTTTTATGTTTAGGTTTCACTCTGTTCTCTCCTATGTAGATAGATGAATTTGAAACTCTAAATCCAACATGGTTTCTAGTAGCTTTTTGAAACTTGACAAAATAAAGGAGTTCTCAGTTTTGTCTCTATAATTTCTTTCCTCTTCAAGTAGCCCTAAGCAAAGACTGTGGAAAATCACTTGCATTTACAGGGTTTGCCAAGCTACCAAGAATTTATGAGTTTCCGAAATACCAGCAAAAATTTTTTCACCCAATCTGGATGATACGTGGTGGTAATGACAAGGACACAAATCCCACTTGGCTCACCAAATTTTGTTCTTCTAGGTTGAAGCATTCGTCTACAATAGCAGTTTTTATATTTAGGTTTCACTCTGTTCTCTCCTATGTAGATAGATGAATTTGGAACTCTAAATCCAACATGGTATCTAGTAGCTCTTTGAAACTTGACAAAATAAAGGAATTCTCAGTTTTGTCTCTATGGTTTATTTCCTCTACAAGTAGCCCTATGCACAGACTGTGGAAAAGCACTTTCATTGAGAGGGGTAGCCAAGCTTCTAAGAAATAACAAGTTTCCGAAATACCAGCAAATATTTTTTCACCCAATCTTGATGATACTTGGTGGTAATGATCAGTACACAAATCCCACTTGGCTAACCAAATTTTCTTCCTCTAGGTTGACGCGTTCGTCTACAGTAGCAGTTTTTATTCTTAGGTTTCACTCTGTTCTCTCCTATGTAGATAGATGAATTTGGAACTCAAAATCCAACATGGTTTGTTGTAGCTCTTTGAAACTTGACAAAATAAAGGAGTTCTCAGTTTGTTCTCTATAATTTGTTTACTCTTCAGGGAGCCCTAAGAAGAGACTGTGGAAACGCACTTTCATTGAAAGAGGTTGCCAAGCTTCCAAGAAATAACGAGTTTCCGAAATACCAGCAAATATTTTATCACCCAATCTTGATGATACGTGATGGTAATGACAAGTACACAAATCCCACATGGCTCACCAAATTTTGTTCTTCTAGGTTGAAGCGTTCGTTTCAAGTAGCAGTTTTTATTTTTAGGTTTCACTCTGTTCTCTCCTATATAGATAGATGAATTTGGAACTCTAAATCCAACATGGTTTCTACTAGCTCTTTGAAACTTGACAAAATAAAGGAGTTCTCAGCTTTGTCTATGTAATTTGTTTCCTCTTCAAGTAACCCTAAGCAGAGACTTTGGAAAAGCACTTTCATTGAAAGGGGTTGCCAAGCTTCTAAGAAATAACGAGTTTTTGGAATACCAGCATATATTTTTTCACCGAATCTTGATGATACTTGGTGGTAATGACAAGTACACAAATCCCACTTGGCTCATCAAATTTTGTTCTTCTAGGTTGAAGCGTTCGTTTCAAGTAGCAGTTTGTATTTTTAGGTTTCACTCTGTTCTCTCCTATATAGATAGATGAATTTGGAACTCTAAATCCAACATGGTTTGTAGTAGCTCTTTGAAACTTGACAAAATAAAGGAGTTCTCAGTTTTGTCTCTATGGTTTGTTTCCCCTTCAAGTAGCCCTAGGCACAGACTGTGCCAACGCCCTTTCATTGAGAGGGGTTGCCAAGCTTCTAAGAAATAACGAGTTTCCGAAAAACCAGCAAATATTTTTTCACAAAATCTTGATGATGCTTGGTGGTAATGATCAGTAAACAAATACGACTTGGCTCACCAAATTTTGCTCTTCTAGGTTGAAGCGTTCGTCTACAGTTCTCGTTTTTATATTTAGGTTTTCCTCTGTTCTTTCCTATATAGATAGATGAATTTGGAACTCTAAATCCAACATGGTTTCTAGTAGCTCTTTGAAACTTGACAAAATAAAGGAGTTCTCAGTTTTGTCTCTATGGTTGTTTCCTCTTCATGTAGCCCTAGGCACAGACTGTGGAAAACCAGTTTCATTGAGAGGGGTTGCCAAGCTTCCAAGAAATAACGAGTTTCCGAAATACCAGCAAATATTTTTTCACCCAATCTTGATGATACTTGGCGGTAATGATCAGTACACAAATTCCACTTTGCTCACCAAATTTTGTTCTTCTAGGTTGAAGCGTTCGTCTACAGTAGCAGTTTTTAGGTTTAGGTTTCACTCTGTTCTCTCCTATGTAGATAGATGAATTTGGAACTCTAAATCCAACATGGTTTTTAGTACCTCTTTGAAACTTGACTAAATAAAGGAGTTCTCAGTTTTGTCTCTATAATTTGTTTCCTCTTCAAGTAGCCCATACAGAGATTGTGGAAAAGCCTTTTCATTGAAAGGGGTTGCCAAGCTTCCTAGAAATTACGAATTTACGAAATACCATCAAATATTTTTTCACCCAATCTTGATGATACGTGGTGGTAATGATCATTACACAAATCCTACTTGGCTCACCAAATTTTGTTCCTCTAGGTTGAAGCGTTCGTTTACAGCTGCAGTTTTTATTTTTAGTTTTCCCTCTGTTTTCTCCTATATAGATAGATGAATTTGAAACTCTTAATCCAACAAGGTTTGTAGTAGCACTTTGAAAGTTGTCAAAATAAAGGAGTTCTCACTTTTGTCTCAATGGTTTGTTTCCTATTCAAGTAGCCCTAGGCACAGACTGTGGAAAAGCACTTTCATTGAGAGGGGTTGCCAAGCTTCTAAAAATAACGAGTTTCCGAAATACCAGCAAATATTCTTTCACCCAATCTTGATGAAACTTGGTGGTAATGATCAGTACACAAATACCAATTGGCTCACCAAATTATGTTCTTCTAGGTTGAAGCGTTCGTCTACAGTAGCAGTTTTTATGTTTAGGTTTCACTCTGTTCTCTCCTATGTAGATAGATGAATTTGGAACTATAAATCCAACATGGTTTGTAGTAGCTGTTTGAAAATTGACAAAATAAAGGAGTTCTCAGTTTTGTCTCTATAATTTGTTTCCTCTTCAAGTAGCACTAAGGAGAGACTGTGGAAAAGCACTTTCATTGAAAGGTGTTGCAAGCTTCCAAGAAATTACGAGTTTCAGAAATACCAGCATGTATTTTTTCACCCAATCTAGATGATACTTGGTTTTAATGATCGGTACAAATATCCCACTTGATTCACCAAATTTTGGTCTTTTAGTTTGAAGCGTTCGTTTACAGTAGCAGTTTATATTCTCAGGTTACCCTCTGTTCTCTCCTATATAGATAGATGAATTAGGAACTCTAAATCCAACATGGTTTGTAGTAGCTCTTTGAAACTTGAAAAAATATAGGAATTCTAAGTTTTGTCTCTATTATTTGTTTCCTCTTCAAGTAGCCCTAAGCAGAAACTGTGGAAAAGCACTTTCATTGAAAGGGGTTGCCAAGGTCCCAAAAAATTACGAGTTTCCGAAATACCAGCAAATATATTTTCATCCAATCTTGATGATACTTGGTGGTAATGATCAGTACACAAATCCCACTTGGCTCACCAAATTTTGTTCTTCTAGGTTGAAGCATTCGTCTACAGTAGTCGTTTTTATATTTAGGTTTTCCTCTGTTCTCTCCTATATAGATAGATTAATTTGGAACTCTAAATCCAACATGGTTTGTAGTCGCTCTTTGAAACTTGACAAAAAAATGTAGTTCTCAGTATTGTCTCTATGGTTTGTTTTTTCTTCAATTAGCCCTAAGCAGAGACTGTGGAAAAGCACTTTCATTAAAAAGGGTTGCCAAGCTTCCTATAAATTACGAGTTTCCGAAATACCAGCAAATATTTTTTTCACCCAATCTTGTTGATACGTGGTGGTAATGACAAGTACACAAATCCCACTTGGCTCTCCAAATTTTGTTCTTCTAGGTGGATGCGTTCGTTTCCAGTTGCAGTTTTTATTTTTGGTTTCACTCTGTTCTCTCCTATATACATAGATGAATTTGGAACTCTAAATCCAACATGCTTTGTAGTCGCTCTTTGAAACTTGACAAAAAAAAGTAGTTCTCAGTTTTGTCTCTATGGTTTGTTTCCTCTTAGTAGCCCTAAGCAGAGACTGTGGAAAAGCACTTTCATTGAAACGGGTTGCCAAGCTTCTAAGAAATAACGAGTTTCTGAAACACCAGCAAATATTTTTTCACCCAATCTTGATGATACTTGGTGGTAATGATCAGTACACAAATCCCACATGGCTCACCAAATTTTGTTCTTCTAGGATGAAGCGTTCATCTACAGTATGAGTTTTTATGTTTAGGTTTCACTCTTTTCTCTTCTATGTAGATAGATGAATTGGGAACTCTAAATCCAACATGGTTTTTAGTAGCTCTTTGAAACTTGACAAAATAAATGAGTTCTCACTTTTGTCTCTATAATTTGTTTCCTCTTCAAGTAGCCCTAAGCAGAGACTGTGGAAAGCCCTTTAATAAAAAGTGTTGCCAAGCTTCCTATAAATTACGGGTTTCCGAAATACCAGCAAATATTTTTTTACCCAATCTTGATGATACGTGGTTTTAATGACAAGTACACAAATCCCACTTGGCTCACCAAATTTTGTTCTTCTAGGTTGAAGCGTTCGTCTACAGTAGTCGTTTTTATATTTAGGTATCCCTCTGTTCTCTCCTATATAGATAGATTAATTTGGAACTCTAAATCCAACATGGTTTGTAGTCGCTCTTTGAAACTTGACAAAAGAAGTAGTTCTCAGTTTTGTCTCTATGGTTTCTTTCCTCTTCAAGTAGCCCTAAGCAGAGACTATGGAAAAGCACTTTCATTGAAAGGGGTTGCCAAGCTTCCAAGAATAACGAGTTTTTGAAACACCAGCAAATATTTTTTCACCCAATCTTGATGATACTTGGTGGTAATGATCGGTACACAAATCCCACATGGCTCACCAAATTTTGTTCTTCTAGGTTGAAGTCTTCATCTACAGTATGAGTTTTTATGTTTAGGTTTCACTCTTTTCTCTTCTATGTAGATAGATGAATTTGGAACTCTAAATCCAACATGGTTTGTAGTAGCTTTTGAAACTTGACAAAATAAAGGAGTTCTCAGTTTTGTCGCTATGATTTGTTTCCTCTTCAAGTAGCCCTAGGCACAGACTGTGGAAAAGCACTCTCATTGAGAGGGGTTGCCAAGCTTCTAAGAAATAACGAGTTTCTGAAATACCAGCAAATATTTTTTTCACCCAATCTTGATGAAACTTGCTGGTAATGATTAGTACACAAATACCACTTGGCTCACCAAATTATGTTCTTCTAGGTTGAAGCGTTCGTCTACAGTAGCAGTTTTTATGTTTAGGTTTCACTCTGTTCTCTCCTATGTAGATAGATGAATTTGGAACACTAAATCCAAAATGGTTTGTAGTAGCTTTTTGAAACTTGAAAAAATAAAGGAGTTCTCAGTTTTGTCTCTATAATTTGTTTCCTCCTCAAGTAGCCCTAAGGAGAGACTGTGGAAAAGCACTTTCATTGAAAGGGGTTGCAAGCTTCCAAGAAATTACGAGTTTCCGAAATAGCAGCATGTATTTTCTCACCCAATCTTGATGATACTTGGTGGTAATGATCGGTACAAAAATCCCACTTGACTCACCATATTTTGGTCTTTTAGTTTGAAGCGTTCGTTTACAGTAGCAATTTATATTCTCAGGTTTCCCTCTGTTCTCTCCTATATACATAGATGAATTTGGAACACTAAATCCAACATGGTTTGTAGTAGCTCTTTGAAACTTGACAAAATAAAGGAGTTCTCAGTTTTGTCTCTATGTTTTGTTTCCCCTTCAAGTAGCCCAAGGCACAGACTGTGGAAATGCACTTTCATTGAGAGGGGTTGCCAAGCCTCTAAGAAATAACGAGTTTCCGAAAAACCAGCAAATAATATTTCACCCAATCTTGATGATACTTGGTGGTAATGATCAGTAAACAAATCCCACTTGGCTCACCATATTTTTGTTCTTCTAGGTTGAAGCGTTCGGCTACAGTAGTCGTTTTTATATTTAGGTTTTCCTCTGTTCTCTCCTATATAGATAGATTAATTTGGAACTCTAAATCCAACATTGTTTGTAGTCGCTCTTTGAAACTTGACAAAAAAAAGTAGTTCTCAGTTTTGTCTCTATGGTTTGTTTTTTCTTCAATTAGCCCTAAGCAGAGACTGTGGAAAAAAACTTTCATTAAAAAGGGTTGACAAGCTTCCTATAAATTACGAGTTTCCGAAATACCAGCAAATATTTTTTCAACCAATCTTGATGATACGTGGTGGTAATGACAAGTACACACATCCCACTTGGCTCACCAAATTTTGTTCTTCTATGTTGAAGCGTTCATCTACAGTAGTCGTTTTTATATTTAGTTTTCCCTCTGTTCTCTCCTATATAGATACATGAAATTGGAACTCTAAATCCAACATGGTTTGTAGTAGCTCTTTGAAACTTGACAAAATAAAGGAGTTCTCAGTTTTGTCTCTATGGTTTGTTTCCTCTTCAAGCAGCCCTAGGCACAGACTGTGGAAAATCACTTTCATTGAGAGGGGTTGCTAAGCTTCTCAGAAATAAAGAGTTTCCGAAATACCAGCAAATATTTTTTCACCCAATCTTGATGATACTTGGTGGTAATGATCAGTACACAAATCCCACTTGGCTCACCAAATTTTGTTCTTCTAGGTTGAAGCGTTCGTCTAGAGTAGCAGTTTTTATGTTTAGGTTTCACTCTGTTCTCTCCTATGTAGATAGATGAATTTGGAACTCTAAATCCAACATGGTTTGTAGTAGCTCTTTGAAACTTGACAAAATAAAGGAGTTCTCAGTTTTGTCTCTATAATTTCTTTCCTCTTCAAGTATCCCTAAGCAAAGACTGTGTAAAAGCACTTTCATTGACAGGGGTTGCCAAGCTAACAAGAAATTATGAGTTTCCGAAATACCAGCAAATATTTTTCACCCAATCTGGATGATACGTGGTGGTAATGATAAGTACACAAATCCCACTTGGCTCACCAGATTTTGTTCTTCTATGTTGAAGCGTTGTTTACAGTAGCAGTTTTTATTTTTAGGTTTCCCTCTGTTCTATCCTATATAGATAGATGAATTTGGAACTCTAAATTCAACATGGTTTGTAGTAGCTCTTTGAAACTTGAAAAAATAAAAGATTTCTCAGCTTTGTCTCTATAATTTGTTTCCTCTTCAAGTAGCCAAAAGCAGAAAATTTGGAAAAGCACTTTCATTGAAAGGGGTTGCCAAGCTTCCAAGAAATTACCAGTTTCCGAAATACCAGCAAATATTTTTTCGCCCAATCTTGATGATACTTGGTGGTAATGACAAGTACACAAATCCCACTTGGCTCACCAAATTTTGTTCTTCTAGTTTGAAGCGTTCGTTTACAGTAGCAGTTTTTATTTTTAGGTTTCCCTCGGTTATCTCCTATATGGATAGATGACTTTTTGAACTCTAAATCAACCATGGTTTGTAGTAGCTCTTTGAAACTTGAAAAAAAACTATTTCTCAGTTTTGTCTATATGATTTGTTTCCTCTTCAAGTAGCCCTAGGCAGAGACTGTGGAAAAGCACTTTCATTGAAAGGGGTTGCCAAGCTTCCAAGAAATTACGAGTTTCCGAAATACCAGCAAATATTTTTTTACCCAATCTTGTTGATATGTGGTGGTAATGATCGGTACACAAATCTCCTTGGCTCACCAAATTTTGTTCTTCTAGGTTGAAGCGTTCATTTACTGTAGCAGTTTTTATTTTTAGGTTTTCCTCTGTTCTCTCCTATATAGATAGATGAATTTGGAACTCTAAATCCAACATGGTTTGTGGTAGCTCTTTGAAACTTGACAAAATAAAGGAGTTCTCAGTTTTGTCTCTATGGTTTGTTTCCCCTTCAAGTAGTCCTACGCACAGACTGTGGAAAAGTACTTTCATTGAGAGGGGTTGCCAAGCTTCTAAAAATAACGAGTTTCCGAAATACCAGCAAATATTCTTTCACCCAATCTTGATGAAACTTGGTGGTAATGATCAGTACACAAATCCCACTTGGCTCACCAAATTTTGTTCTTCTAGGTTGAAGCGTTCGTCTAGAGTAGCAGTTTTTATGTTTAGGTTTCACTCTGTTCTCTCCTATGTAGATAGATGAATTTGAAACTCTAAATCCAACATGGTTTGTAGTAGCTTTTTGAAACTTGACAAAATAAAGGAGTTCTCAGTTTTGTCTCTATAATTTCTTTCCTCTTCAAGTAGCCCTAAGCAAAGACTGTGGAAAATCACTTGCATTTACAGGGGTTGCCAAGCTACCAAGAATTTATGAGTTTCCGAAATACCAGCAAAAATTTTTTCACCCAATCTGGATGATACGTGGTGGTAATGACAAGGACACAAATCCCACTTGGCTCACCAAATTTTGTTCTTCTATGTTGAAGCATTCGTTTACAGTAGCAGTTTTTATTTTTAGATGTCCCTCTGTTCTCTCCTATATAGATAGATGACTTTGGAACTCTAAATCCAACATGGTTTGTAGTTGCTTTTTGAAACTTGACAAAATAAAGGAGTTCTCAGTTTTGTCTTTATGGTTTGTTTCCCCTTCAGGAATCCCTAGGCACAGACTGTGGAAAAGCACTTTCATTGAGAGGGGTTGCCAAACTTCTAAGAAATAACGAGTTTCCGAAATACCAGAAAATATTTTTTCACCCAATCTTGATGATACATGGTGGTAATGACAAGTACACAAATCCCACTTGGCTCACCAAATTTTGTTCTTCTAGGTTGAAGCGTTCGTATACAATAGCAGTTTTTATATTTAGGTTTCACTCTGTTCTCTCCTATGTAGATAGATGAATTTGGAACTCTAAATCCAACATGGATTCTAGTAGCTCTTTGAAACTTGACAAAATAAAGGAATTCTCAGTTTTGTCTCTATGGTTTATTTCCTCTACAAGTAGCCCTATGCACAGACTGTGGAAAAGCACTGTCATTGAGAGGGGTAGCCAAGCTTCTAAGAAATTACAAGTTTCCGAAATACCAGCAAATATTTATTCACCCAATCTTGATGATACTTGGTGGTAATGATCAGTACACAAATCCCACTTGGCTAACCAAATTTTCTTCCTCTAGGTTGACGCGTTCGTCTACAGTAGCAGTTTTTATTCTTAGGTTTTACTCTGTTCTCTCCTATGTAGATAGATGAATTTGGAACTCAAAATACAACATGGTTTGTTGTAGCTCTTTGAATCTTGACAAAATAAAGGAGTTCTCAGTTTGTTCTCTATAATTTGTTCACTCCTCACGGAGCCCTAAGAAGAGACTGTGGAAACGCACTTTCATTGAAAGAGGTTGCCAAGCTTCCAAGAAATAACGAGTTTCCGAAATACCAGCAAATATTTTATCACCCAATCTTGATGATACGTGGTGGTAATGACAAGTACACAAATCCCACTTGGCTCACCAAATTTTATTCTTCTAGGTTGAAGCATTCGTCTACAGTAGTCGTTTTTATATTTAGTTTTCCCTCTGTTCTCTCCTATATAGATAGATGAATTTGGAACTCTAAATCCAACATGGTTTGTGGTAGCTCTTTGAAACTTGACAAAATAAAGGAGTTCTCAGTTTTGTCCCTATGTTTTGTTTCCCCTTCAAGTAGCCCAAGGCACGGACTGTGGAAACGCACTTTCATTGAGAGGGGTTGCCAAGCTTCTAAGAAATAACGAGTTTCTGAAAAACCAGCAAATATTTTTTCACCCAATCTTGATGATACTTGGTGGTAATGATCGGTAAACAAATTCCACTTGGCTCACCAAATTTTGGTCTTCTAGGTTGAAGCGTTCGTCTACAGTACTCGTTTTTATATTTAGGTTTTCCTCTGTTCTCTCCTATATAGATAGATGAATTTGGAACTCTAAATCCAACATGGTTTGTAGTCGCTCTTTGAAACTTGACAAAAAGAAAGTAGTTCTCAGTATTGTCTCTATAGTTTGTTCCTCTTCAAGTAGCCCTAAACAGAGACTGTGGAAAAGCACTTTCATTGAAAGGGGTTGCCAAGCTTCCAAGAAATATCGAGTTTCTGAAACACAAGCAAATATTTTTTCACCCAATCTTGATGATACTTTGTGGTAATGATCGGTATACAAATCCCACTTGGCTCACCAAATTTTGTTCTTCTATGTTGAAGCATTCATCTACAGTATCAGTTTTTATGTTTAGGTTTCACTCTGTTCTCTTCTATGTAGACAGATGAATTTGGAACTCTAAATGCAACATGGTTTGTAGTAGCTCTTTGAAAATTGACAAAAAAAGTAGTTCTCAGTTTTGTCTCTATGGTTTGTTTTTTCTTCAATTAGCCCTAAGCAGAGACTGTGGAAAAGCACTTTCATTAAAAAGGGTTGCCAAGCTTCCAAGAAATAATGAGTTTCCGAAATACCAGCAAATATTTTTTCACCCAATCTTGATGATACGTGGTGGTAATGACAAGTACACAAATCCCACTTGGCTCCCCAAATTTTGTTCTTCTAGGTGGAAGCGTTCGTTTACAGTTGCAGTTTTTATTTTTGGTTTCACTCTGTTCTCTCCTATATAGATAGATGAATTTGAAACTCTAAATCCAACATGGTTTGTAGTAGCTCTTTGAAACTTGACAAAATAAAGGAGTTCTCAGTTTTGTCTCTATGGTTTCTTTCCCCTTCAAGTAGCCCTAGGCACAGACTGTGGAAACGCCCTTTCATTGAGAGGGGTTGCCAAGCTTCTAAGAAATAACGAGTTTCCGAAAAACCAGCAAATATTTTTTCACAAAATCTTGATGATGCTTGGTGGTAATGATCAGTAAACAAATACCACTTGGCTCACCAAATTTTGCTCTTCTAGGTTGAAGCGTTCGTCTACAGTTCTCGTTTTTATATTTAGGTTTTCCTCTGTTCTTTCCTATATAGATAGATGAATTTGGAACTCTAAATCCAACATGGTTTGTAGTAGCTCTTTGAAACTTGACAAAATAAAGGAGTTCTCAGTTTTGTCTGTATGGTTGTTTCCTCTTCATGTAGCCCTAGGCACAGACTGTGGAAAACCAGTTTCATTGAGAGGGGTTGCCAACCTTCCAAGAAATAACGAGTTTCCGAAATACCAGCAAATATTTTTTCACCCAATCTTGATGATACTTGGCGGTAATGATCAGTACACAAATTCCACTTTGCTCACCAAATTTTGTTCTTCTAGGTTGAAGCGTTCGTCTACAGTAGCAGTTTTTAGGTTTAGGTTTCACTCTGTTCTCTCCTATGTAGATAGATGAATTTGGAACTCTAAATCCAACATGGTTTGTAGTACCTCTTTGAAACTTGACAAAATAAAGGAGTTCTCAGTTTTGTCTCTATAATTGGTTTCCTCTTCAAGTAGCCCATACAGAGATTGTGGAAAAGCCTTTTCATTGAAAGGGGTTGCCAAGCTTCCAAGAAATTACGAATTTACGAAATACCATCAAATATTTTTTCACCCAATCTTGATGATACGTGGTGGTAATGATCATTACACAAATCCTACTTGGCTCACCAAATTTTGTTCCTCTAGGTTGAAGCGTTCGTTTACAGCAGCAGTTTTTATTTTTAGTTTTCCCTTTGTTCTCTCCTATATAGATAGATGAATTTGAAACTCTTAATCCAACAAGGTTTGTAGTAGCACTTTGAAAGTTGACAAAATAAAGGAGTTCTCACTTTTGTCTCAATAGTTTGTTTCCTATTCAAGTAGCCCTAGGCACAGACTGTGGAAAAGCACTTTCATTGAGAGGGGTTGCCAAGCTTCTAAAAATAACGAGTTTCCGAAATACCAGCAAATATTCTTTCACCCAATCTTGATGAAACTTGGTGGTAATGATCAGTACACAAATACCACTTGGCTCACCAAATTATGTTCTTCTAGGTTGAAGCGTTCGTCTACAGTAGCAGTTTTTATGTTTAGGTTTCACTCTGTTCTCTCCTATGTAGATAGATGAATTTGGAACTCTAAATCCAACATGGTTTGTAGTAGCTGTTTGAAAATTGACAAAATAAAGGAGTTCTCAGTTTTGTCTCTATAATTTGTTTCCTCTTCAAGTAGCACTAAGGAGAGACTGTGGAAAAGCACTTTCATTGAAAGGTGTTGCAAGCTTCCAAGAAATTACGAATTTCAGAAATACCAGCATGTATTTTTTCACCCAATCTTGATGATACTTGGTTTTAATGATCGGTACAAATATCCCACTTGATTCACCAAATTTTGGTCTTTTAGTTTGAAGCGTTCGTTTACAGTAGCAGTTTATATTCTCAGGTTACCCTCTGTTCTCTCCTATATAGATAGATGAATTAGGAACTCTAAATCCAACATGGTTTGTAGTAGCTCTTTGAAACTTGAAAAAATAAAGGAATTCTAAGTTTTGTCTCTATTATTTGTTTCCTCTTCAAGTAGCCCTAAGCAGAAACTGTGGAAAAGCACTTTCATTGAAAGGGGTTGCCAAGGTTCCAAGAAATAACGAGTTTCCGAAAAACCAGCAAATATTTTTTCACCCAATCTTGATGATACTTGGTGGTAATGATCAGTACACAAATCCCACTTGGCTCACCAAATTTTGTTCTTCTAGGTTGAAGCATTCGTCCTCAGTAGTCGTTTTTATATTTAGGTTTTCCTCTGTTCTCTCCTATATAGATAGATTAATTTGGAACTCTAAATCCAACATGGTTTGTAGTCGCTCTTTGAAACTTGACAAAAAATGTAGTTCTCAGTATTGTCTCTATGGTTTGTTTTTTCTTCAATTAGCCCTAAGCAGAGACTGTGGAAAAGCACTTTCATTAAAAGGGTTGCCAAGCTTCCTATAAATTACGAGTTTCCGAAATACCAGCAAATATTTTTTTCACCCAATCTTGATGATACGTGGTGGTAATGACAAGTACACAAATCCCACTTGGCTCTCCAAATTTTGTTCTTCTAGGTGGAAGCGTTCGTTTCCTGTTGCAGTTTTTATTTTTGGTTTCACTCTGTTCTCTCCTATATACATAGATGAATTTGGAACTCTAAATCCAACATGGTTTGTAGTCGCTCTTTGAAACTTGACAAAAAAAAAGTAGTTCTCAGTTTTGTCTCTATGCTTTGTTTCCTCTTAGTAGCCCTAAGCAGAGACTGTGGAAAAGCACTTTCATTGAAACGGGTTGCCAAGCTTCTAAGTAATAACGAGTTTCTGAAACACCAGCAAATATTTTTTCACCCAATCTTGATGATACTTGGTGGTAATGATCAGTACACAAATCCCACATGGCTCACCAAATTTTGTTCTTCTAGGTTGAAGCGTTCATCTACAGTATGATTTTTTATGTTTAGGTTTCACTCTTTTCTCTTCTATGTAGATAGATGAATTGGGAACTCTAAATCCAACATGGTTTTTAGTAGCTCTTTGAAACTTGACAAAATAAAGGAGTTCTCACTTTTGTCTCTATAATTTGTTTCCTCTTCAAGTAGCCCTAAGCAGAGACTGTGGAAAAGCACTTTCATTGACAGGGGTTGCGAAGCTTCCAAGAAATAACGAGTTTCCGAAAAACCAGCAAATATTTTTTCACCCAATCTTGATGATACTTGGTGGTAATGATCAGTAAACAAATCCCACTTGGCTCACCAAATTTTGTTCTTCTAGGTTGAAGCGTTAGGCTACAGTAGTCGTTTTTATATTTAGGTTTTCCTCTGTTCTCTCCTATATAGATAGATTAATTTGGAACTCTAAATCCAACATGGTTTGTAGTCGCTCTTTGAAACTTGTCAAAAAAATGTAGTTCTCAGTTTTGTCTCTATGGTTTGTTTTTTCTTCAATTAGCCCTAAGCAGAGACTGTGGAAAGCCCTTTAATAAAAAGTGTTGCCAAGCTTCCTATAAATTACGGGTTTCCGAAATACCAGCAAATATTTTTTTACCCAATCTTGATGATACGTGGTGGTAATGACAAGTACACAAATCCCTCTTGGCTCACCAAATTTTGTTCTTCTAGGTTGAAGCGTTCGTCTACAGTAGTAGTTTTTATATTTAGGTTTCCCTCTGTTCTCTCCTATATAGATAGATTAATTTGGAACTCTAAATCCAACATGGTTTGTAGTCGCTCTTTGAAACTTGACAAAAAAGTAGTTCTCAGTTTTGTCTCTATGATTTCTTTCCTCTTCAAGTAGCCCTAAGCAGAGACTATGGAAAAGCACTTTCATTGAAAGGGGTTGCCAAGCTTCCAAGAAATAACGAGTTTCTGAAACACCAGCAAATATTTTTTCACCCAATCTTGATGATACTTGGTGGTAATGATCGGTACACAAATCCCACATGGCTCACCAAATTTTGTTCTTCTAGGTTGAAGCGTTCATCTACAGTATGAGTTTTTATATTTAGGTTTCACTCTTTTCTCTTCTATGTAGATAGATGAATTTGGAACTCTAAATCCAACATGGTTTGTAGTAGCTCTATGAAACTTGACAAAATAAAGGAGTTCTCAGTTTTGTCGCTATGGTTTGTTTCCTCTTCAAGTAGCCCTAGGCACAGACTGTGGAAAAGCACTCTCATTGAGAGGGGTTGCCAAGCTTCTAAGAAATAACGAGTTTCCGAAATACCAGCAAATATTTTTTTCACCCAATCTTGATGAAACTTGCTGGTAATGATTAGTACACAAATACCACTTGGCTCACCAAATTATGTTCTTCTAGGTTGAAGCGTTCGTCTACAGTAGCAGTTTTTATGTTTAGGTTTCACTCTGTTCTCTCCTATGTAGATAGATGAATTTGGAACTCTAAATCCAAAATGGTTTGTAGTAGCTCTTTGAAACTTGAAAAAATAAAGGAGTTCTCAGTTTTGTCTCTATAATTTGTTTCCTCCTCAAGTAGCCCTAAGGAGAGACTGTGGAAAAGCACTTTCATTGAAAGGGGTTGCAAGCTTCCAAGAAATTACGAGTTTCCGAAATAGCAGCATGTATTTTCTCACCCAATCTTGATGATACTTGGTGCTAATGATCAGTACACAAATCCTACTTGACTCACCATATTTTGGTCTTTTAGTTTGAAGCGTTCGTTTACAGTAGCAATTTATATTCTCAGGTTTCCCTCTGTTCTCTCCTATATACATAGATGAATTTGGAACACTAAATCCAACATGGTTTGTAGTAGCTCTTTGAAACTTGACAAAATAAAGGAGTTCTCAGTTTTGTCTCTATGTTTTGTTTCCCCTTCAAGTAGCCCAAGGCACAGACTGTGGAAATGCACTTTCATTGAGAGGGGTTGCCAAGCCTCTAAGAAATAACGAGTTTCCGAAAAACCAGCAAATAATATTTCACCCAATCTTGATGATGCTTGGTGGTAATGATCAGTAAACAAATCCCACTTGGCTCACCATATTTTTGTTCTTCTAGGTTGAAGCGTTCGGCTACAGTAGTCGTTTTTATATTTAGGTTTTCCTCTGTTCTCTCCTATATAGATAGATTAATTTGGAACTCTAAATCCAACATGGTTTGTAGTCGCTCTTTGAAACTTGACAAAAAAAAGTAGTTCTCAGTTTTGTCTCTATGGTTTGTTTTTTCTTCAATTAGCCCTAAGCAGAGACTGTGGAAAAAAACTTTCATTAAAAAGGGTTGACAAGCTTCCTATAAATTACGAGTTTCCGAAATACCAGCAAATATTTTTTCAACCAATCTTGATGATACGTGGTGGTAATGACAAGTACACAAATCCCACTTGGCTCACCAAATTTTGTTCTTCTATGTTGAAGCGTTCATCTACAGTAGTCGTTTTTATATTTAGTTTTCCCTCTGTTCTCTCCTATATAGATAGATTAATTTGGAACTCTAAATCCAACATGGTTTATAGTCGCTCTTTGAAACTTGACAAAAAAAAAAGTAGTTCTCAGTATTGTCTCTATGGTTTGTTCCTCTTCAAGTAGCCCTAAACAGAGACTGTGGAAAAGCACTTTCATTGAAAGGGGTTGCCAAGCTTCCAAGAAATATCGAGTTTCTGAAACACAAGCAAATATTTTTTCACCCAATCTTGATGATACTTTGTGGTAATGATCGGTATACAAATCCCACTTGGCTCACCAAATTTTGTTCTTCTATGTTGAAGCATTCATCTACAGTATCAGTTTTTATGTTTAGGTTTCACTCTGTTCTCTTCTATGTAGACAGATGAATTCGGAACTCTAAATCCAACATGGTTTGTAGTAGCTCTTTGAAAATTGACAAAAAAAGTAGTTCTCAGTTTTGTCTCTATGGTTTGTTTTTTCTTCAATTAGCCCTAAGCAGAGACTGTGGAAAAGCACTTTCATGAAAAAGGGTTGCCAAGCTTCCAAGAAATAACGAGTTTCCGAAATACCAGCAAATATTTTTTGAACCAATCTTGATGATACGTGGTGGTAATGATCATTACAGAAATCCTACGTGGCTCACCAAATTTTGTTCCTCTAGGTTGAAGCGTTCGTTTACAGCAGCAGTTTTTATTTTTAGTATTCCCTCTGTTCTCTCCTATATAGATAGATGAATTTGGAACTCTTAATTCAACATGGTTTGTAGTAGCACTTTGAAAGTTGACAAAATAAAGGAGTTCTCACTTTTGTCTCAATGGTTTGTTTCCTATTCAGGTAGCCCTAGGCACAGACTGTGGAAAAGCACTTTCATTGAAACGAGTTGCCAAGCTTCTAAGAAATAACGAGTTTCTGAAACACCAGCAAATATTTTTTCACCCAATCTTGATGATACTTGGTGGTAATGATTGGTACACAAATGCCACTTGGCTCACCAAATTTTGTTCTTCTAGGTTGAAGCATTCATCTACAGTATCAGTTTTTATGTTTAGGTTTCACCCTGTTTTCTTCTATGTAGATACATGAATTTGGAACTCTAAATCCAACATGGTTTGTAGTAGCTGTTTCAAACTTGACAAAAAAAGTAGTTCTCAGTTTTGTCTCTATGGTTTGTTTTCTCTTCAATTAGCCCTAAGCAGAGACTGTGGAAAAGCACTTTCATTAAAAAGGTTTGCCAAGCTTCCAAGAAATAACGAGTTTCCGAAATACCAGCAAATATTTTTTCACCCAATCTTGATGATACGTGGTGGTAATGACAAGTACACAAATCCCACTTGGCTCCCCAAATTTTGTTCTTCTAGGTGGAAGCGTTCGTTTACAGTTGCAGTTTTTATTTTTGGTTTCACTCTGTTCTCTCCTATATAGATAGATGAATTTGAAACTCTAAATCCAACATGGTTTGTAGTAGCTCTTTGAAACTTGACAAAATAAAGGAGTTCTCAGTTTTGTCTCTATGGTTTCTTTCCCCTTCAAGTAGCCCTAGGCACAGACTGTGGAAACGCCCTTTCATTGAGAGGGGTTGCCAAGCTTCTAAGAAATAACGAGTTTCCGAAAAACCAGCAAATATTTTTTCACAAAATCTTGATGATGCTTGGTGGTAATGATCAGTAAACAAATACCACTTGGCTCACCAAATTTTGCTCTTCTAGGTTGAAGCGTTCGTCTACAGTTCTCGTTTTTATATTTAGGTTTTCCTCTGTTCTTTCCTATATAGATAGATGAATTTGGAACTCTAAATCCAACATGGTTTGTAGTAGCTCTTTGAAACTTGACAAAATAAAGGAGTTCTCAGTTTTGTCTGTATGGTTGTTTCCTCTTCATGTAGCCCTAGGCACAGACTGTGGAAAACCAGTTTCATTGAGAGGGGTTGCCAACCTTCCAAGTAATAACGAGTTTCCGAAATACCAGCAAATATTTTTTCACCCAATCTTGATGATACTTGGCGGTAATGATCAGTACACAAATTCCACTTTGCTCACCAAATTTTGTTCTTCTAGGTTGAAGCGTTCGTCTACAGTAGCAGTTTTTAGGTTTAGGTTTCACTCTGTTCTCTCCTATGTAGATAGATGAATTTGGAACTCTAAATCCAACATGGTTTGTAGTACCTCTCTGAAACTTGACAAAATAAAGGAGTTCTCAGTTTTGTCTCTATAATTTGTTTCCTCTTCAAGTAGCCCATACAGAGATTGTGGAAAAGCCTTTTCATTGAAAGGGGTTGCCAAGCTTCCAAGAAATTACGAATTTACGAAATACCATCAAATATTTTTTCACCCAATCTTGATGATACGTGGTGGTAATGATCATTACACAAATCCTACTTGGCTCACCAAATTTTGTTCCTCTAGGTTGAAGCGTTCGTTTACAGCAGCAGTTTTTATTTTTAGTTTTCCCTTTGTTCTCTCCTATATAGATAGATGAATTTGAAACTCTTAATCCAACAAGGTTTGTAGTAGCACTTTGAAAGTTGACAAAATAAAGGAGTTCTCACTTTTGTCTCAATAGTTTGTTTCCTATTCAAGTAGCCCTAGGCACAGACTGTGGAAAAGCACTTTCATTGAGAGGGGTTGCCAAGCTTCTAAAAATAACGAGTTTCCGAAATACCAGCAAATATTCTTTCACCCAATCTTGATGAAACTTGGTGGTAATGATCAGTACACAAATACCACTTGGCTCACCAAATTATGTTCTTCTAGGTTGAAGCGTTCGTCTACAGTAGCAGTTTTTATGTTTAGGTTTCACTCTGTTCTCTCCTATGTAGATAGATGAATTTGGAACTCTAAATCCAACATGGTTTGTAGTAGCTGTTTGAAAATTGACAAAATAAAGGAGTTCTCAGTTTTGTCTCTATAATTTGTTTCCTCTTCAAGTAGCACTAAGGAGAGACTGTGGAAAAGCACTTTCATTGAAAGGTGTTGCAAGCTTCCAAGAAATTACGAATTTCAGAAATACCAGCATGTATTTTTTCATCCAATCTTGATGATACTTGGTTTTAATGATCGGTACAAATATCCCACTTGATTCACCAAATTTTGGTCTTTTAGTTTGAAGCGTTCGTTTACAGTAGCAGTTTATATTCTCAGGTAACCCTCTGTTCTCTCCCATATAGATAGATGAATTAGGAACTCTAAATCCAACATGGTTTGTAGTAGCTCTTTGAAACTTGAAAAAATAAAGGAATTCTAAGTTTTGTCTCTATTATTTGTTTCCTCTTCAAGTAGCCCTAAGCAGAAACTGTGGAAAAGCACTTTCATTGAAAGGGGTTGCCAAGGTTCCAAAAAATTACGAGTTTCCGAAATACCAGCAAATATTTTTTCATCCAATCTTGATGATACTTGGTGGTAATGATCAGTACACAAATCCCACTTGGCTCACCAAATTTTGTTCTTCTAGGTTGAAGCATTCGTCTACAGTAGTCGTTTTTATATTTAGGTTTTCCTCTGTTCTCTCCTATATAGATAGATTAATTTGGAACTCTAAATCCAACATGGTTTGTAGTCGCTCTTTGAAACTTGACAAAAAAATGTAGTTCTCAGTATTGTCTCTATGGTTTGTTTTTTCTTCAATTAGCCCTAAGCAGAGACTGTGGAAAAGCACTTTCATTAAAAAGGGTTGCCAAGCTTCCTATAAATTACGAGTTTCCGAAATACCAGCAAATATTTTTTTCACCCAATCTTGATGATACGTGGTGGTAATGACAAGTACACAAATCCCACTTGGCTCTCCAAATTTTGTTCTTCTAGGTGGAAGCGTTCGTTTCCTGTTGCAGTTTTTATTTTTGGTTTCACTCTGTTCTCTCCTATATACATAGATGAATTTGGAACTCTAAATCCAACATGGTTTGTAGTCGCTCTTTGAAACTTGACAAAAAAAAAGTAGTTCTCAGTTTTGTCTCTATGGTTTGTTTCCTCTTAGTAGCCCTAAGCAGAGACTGTGGAAAAGCACTTTCATTGAAACGGGTTGCCAAGCTTCTAAGTAATAACGAGTTTCTGAAACACCAGCAAATATTTTTTCACCCAATCTTGATGATACTTGGTGGTAATGATCAGTACACAAATCCCACATGGCTCACCAAATTTTGTTCTTCTAGGTTGAAGCGTTCATCTACAGTATGATTTTTTATGGTTTAGGTTTCACTCTTTTCTCTTCTATGTAGATAGATGAATTGGGAACTCTAAATCCAACATGGTTTTTAGTAGCTCTTTGAAACTTGACAAAATAAAGGAGTTCTCACTTTTGTCTCTATAATTTGTTTCCTCTTCAAGTAGCCCTAAGCAGAGACTGTGGAAAAGCATTTTCATTGACAGGGGTTGCGAAGCTTCCAAGAAATAACGAGTTTCCGAAAAACCAGCAAATATTTTTTCACCCAATCTTGATGATACTTGGTGGTAATGATCAGTAAACAAATCCCACTTGGCTCACCAAATTTTGTTCTTCTAGGTTGAAGCGTTAGGCTACAGTAGTCGTTTTTATATTTAGGTTTTCCTCTGTTCTCTCCTATATAGATAGATTAATTTGGAACTCTAAATCCAACATGGTTTGTAGTCGCTCTTTGAAACTTGTCAAAAACAATGTAGTTCTCAGTTTTGTCTCTATGGTTTGTTTTTTCTTCAATTAGCCCTAAGCAGAGACTGTGGAAAGCCCTTTAATAAAAAGTGTTGCCAAGCTTCCTATAAATTACGGGTTTCCGAAATACCAGCAAATATTTTTTTACCCAATCTTGATGATACGTGGTGGTAATGACAAGTACAAAAATCCCTCTTGGCTCACCAAATTTTGTTCTTCTAGGTTGAAGCGTTCGTCTACAGTAGTCGTTTTTATATTTAGGTTTCCCTCTGTTCTCTCCTATATAGATAGATTAATTTGGAACTCTAAATCCAACATGGTTTGTAGTCGCTCTTTGAAACTTGACAAAAAAAGTAGTTCTCAGTTTTGTCTCTATGGTTTGTTTTTTCTTCAATTAGCCCTAAGCAGAGACTGTGGAAAAAAAACTTTCATTAAAAAGGGTTGACAAGCTTCCTATAAATTACGAGTTTCCGAAATACCAGCAAATATTTTTTCACCCAATCTTGATGATACTTGGTGGTAATGATCGGTACACAAATCCCACTTGACACACCAAATTTTGGTCTTCTAGGTTGAAGCGTTCTTTTTCAGAAGCAGTTTATATTTTCAGGTTTCCCTCTGTTTTCTCCTATATAGATAGATGAATTTGGAACTCTAAATCGAACATGGTTTGTGGTAGCTCTTTGAAACTTGACAAAATAAAGGAGTTCTCAGTTTTGTCTCTATGGTTTCTTTCCCCTTCAAGTAGCCCAAGGCACGGAGTGTGGAAACACACTTTCATTGAGAGGGGTTGCCAAGCTTCTAAGAAATAACGAGTTTCCGAAAAACCAGCAAATATTTTTTCAACAATCTTGATGATACTTGGTGGTAATGATCGGTAAACAAATTCCACTTGGCTCACCAAATTTTGGTCTTCTAGGTTGAAGCGTTCGTCTACAGTACTCGTTTTTATATTTAGGTTTTCCTCTGTTCTCTCCTATATAGATAGATTAATTTGGAACTCTAAATCAAACATGGTTTGTAGTCGCTCTTTGAAACTTGACAAAAAAAAAAGTAGTTCTCAGTATTGTCTCTATGGTTTGTTCCTCTTCAAGTAGCCCTAAACAGAGACTGTGGAAAAGCACTTTCATTGAAAGGGGTTGCCAAGCTTCCAAGAAATATCGAGTTTCTGAAACACAAGCAAATATTTTTTCACCCAATCTTGATGATACTTTGTGGTAATGATCGGTATACAAATCCCACTTGGCTCACCAAATTTTGTTCTTCTATGTTGAAGCATTCATCTACAGTATCAGTTTTTATGTTTAGGTTTCACTCTGTTCTCTTCTATGTAGACAGATGAATTTGGAACTCTAAATGCAACATGGTTTGTAGTAGCTCTTTGAAAATTGACAAAAAAAGTAGTTCTCAGTTTTGTCTCTATGGTTTGTTTTTTCTTCAATTAGCCCTAAGCAGAGACTGTGGAAAAGCACTTTCATTAAAAAGGGTTGCCAAGCTTCCAAGAAATAACGAGTTTCCGAAATACCAGCAAATATTTTTTCACCCAATCTTCATGATACGTGGTGGTAATCATCATTACACAAATCCTACGTTTCTCACCAAATTTTGTTCCTCTATGTTGAAGCGTTCGTTTACAGCAGCAGTTTTTATTTTTAGTATTCCCTCTGTTCTCTCCTATATAGATAGATGAATTTGGAACTCTTAATTCAACATGGTTTGTAGTAGCACTTTGAAAGTTGACAAAATAAAGGAGTTCTCACTTTTGTCTCAATGGTTTGTTTCCTATTCAGGTAGCCCTAGGCACAGACTGTGGAAAAGCACTTGCATTGAGAGGGGTTGCCAAGCTTCTAAGAAATAACGAGTTTCCGAAATACCAGCAAATATTTTTTCACCCAATCTTAATGAAACTTGGTGGTAATGATCAGTACACAAATACCACTTGGCTCACCAAATTATGTTCTTCTAGGTTGAAGCGTTCGTCTACAGTAGCAGTTTTTATGTTTAGGTTTCATTCTGTTCTCTCCTATGTAGATAGATGAATTTGGAACTCTTAATTCAACATGGTTTGTAGTAGCACTTTGAAAGTTGACAAAATAAAGGAGTTCTCACTTTTGTCTCAATGGTTTGTTTCCTCTTCAAGTAGCCCTAAGGAGAGACTATGGAAAAGCACTTTCATTGAAAGGGGTTGCAAGCTTCCAAGAAATTACGAGTTTCTGAAATAGCAGCATGTATTTTTTTATCCAGTCTTGATGATACTTGGTGGTAATGATCGGTACACAAATCCCACTTGACTCACCATATTTTGGTCTTTTAGTTTGAAGCGCTCGTTTACAGTAGCAATTTATATTCTCAGGTTTCCCTCTGTTCTCTCCTATATAGATAGATGAATTTGGAACTCTAAATCCAACATGGTTTGTAGTAGCTCTTTGAAACTTGACAAAATAAAAATGTTCTCAGTTTTGTCTCTATGGTTTGTTTCCTCTTCAAATACCCCTAGTCACCGACTGGGGAAAAGCACATTCATTTAGAGGGGTTGCCAAGCTTCAAGGAAATAACGAGTTTCTGAAATACCAGCAAATATTTTTTCATGCAATCTTGATGATACGTGGTAGTAATGATCAGTACACAAATCCCACTTGGCTCACCAAATTTTGTTCTTCTAGGTTGAAGCATTCATCTACAGTAGTCGTTTTTATATTTAGGTTTTCCTCTGTTCTCTCCTATATAGATAGATTAATTTGGAACTCTAAATCCAACATGGTTTGTAGTCGCTCTTTGAAACTTGACAAAAAAATGTAGTTCTCAGTATTGTCTCTATGGTTTGTTTTTTCTTCAATTAGCCCTAAGCAGAGACTGTGGAAAAGCACTTTCATTAAAAAGGGTTGCCAAGCTTCCTATAAATTACGAGTTTCCGAAATACCAGCAAATATTTTTTTCACCCAATCTTGATGATACGTGGTGGTAATGACAAGTACACAAATCCCACTTGGCTCTCCAAATTTTGTTCTTCTAGGTGGAAGCGTTCGTTTCCAGTTGCAGTTTTTATTTTTGGTTTCACTCTGTTCTCTCCTATATACATAGATGAATTTGGAACTCTAAATCCAACATGGTTTGTAGTCGCTCTTTGAAACTTGACAAAAAAAAAAGTAGTTCTCAGTTTTGTCTCTATGGTTTGTTTCCTCTTCAAGTAGCCCTAAGCAGAGACTATGGAAAAGCACTTTTATTGAAAGGGGTTGCCAAGCTTCCAAGAAATAACGAGTTTCTGAAACACCAGCAAATATTTTTTCACCCAATCTTGATGATACTTGGTGGTAATGATCGGTACACAAATCCCACATGGCTCACCAAATTTTGTTCTTCTAGGTTGAAGCGTTCATCTACAGTATGAGTTTTTATGTTTAGGTTTCACTCTTTTCTCTTCTATGTAGATAGATGAATTTGGAACTCTAAATCCAACATGGTTTGTAGTAGCTCTTTGAAACTTGACAAAATAAAGGAGTTCTCAGTTTTGTCTCTATAATTTGTTTCCTCTTCAAGTAGTACTAAGCAGAGACTGTGGAAAATCATTTTCATTGACAGGGGTTGCCAAGCTTCAAAGAAATAACGAGTTTCCGAAATACCAGCAAATATTTTTTCACCCAATCTTGATGATACTTGGTGGTAATGATCGGTACACAAATCCCACTTGACACACCAAATTTTGGTCTTCTAGGTTGAAGCGTTCGTTTACAGAAGCAGTTTATATTTTCAGGTTTCCCTCTGTTCTCTCCTATATAGATAGATGAATTTGGAACTCTAAATCCAACATGGTTTGTAGTAGCTCTTTGAAACTTGACAAAATAAAGGAGTTCTCAGTTTTGTCTCTATGTTTTGTTTCCCCTTCAAGTAGCCCAAGGCACAGACTGAGGAAACGCACTTTCATTGAGAGCGGTTGCCAAGCTTCTAAGAAATAACGAGTTTCCGAAAAACCAGCAAATATTTTTTCACCCAATCTTGATGATACTTGGTGGTAATGATCAGTAAACAAATTCCACTTGGCCCCCCAAATTTTGGTCTTCTAGGTTGAAGCGTTCGTCTACAGTAGCAGTTTTTATATTTAGGATTTCCTGTGTTCTCTCCAATAATGATAGATGAATTTGGAACTCTAAATCCAACATGGTTTGTAGTCGCTCTTTGAAACTTGACAAAATAAAGGAGTTCTCAGTTTTGTCTCTATGGTTTGTTTCATCTTCAAGTAGCCCTAGGCACTGACTGTGGAAAAGCACTTTCATTGAGAGTGGTTGCCAAGCTTCTAAAAAATAACGAGTTTCCGAAATACCAGAAAATATTTTTTCACTCAATCTTGATGATACTTGGTGGTAATGATCAGTACACAAATCCCACTAGGCTCACCAAATTATGTTCTTCTAGGTTGAAGCGTTTGTCTACAGCAGCAGTTTTTATATTTGGGTTTCCCTCTGTTCTCTCCTATATATATAGATGAATTTGGAAAGCTAAATCCAACATGGTTTGAAGCAGCTCTTTGAAACTAGACAAAAAAAGGAGTTCTCAGTTTTGTCTCTTTGGTTTGTTTCCTCATCAAGTAGCCCTAGGCACAGACTGTGGAAAAACACTTTGATTGAGAGGGGTTGCCAAGCTTCTAAGAAATAACGAGTTTCCGAAATACCAGCAAGTATTTTTGCACCCAATCGTGATGATACTTGGTGGTAATGATCAGTACACAAATCCCACATGGCTCAACAAATTTTGCTCTTCTAGGTTGAAGCGTTATTCTACAGTAGCAGTTTTAATATTTAGGATTCCGTCTCGTCTCTCCTGTATAGATTGATGAATTCGAAAATCTAAATCCAACATGGTTTGTAGTAGCTCTTTGAAACTTTACAAAATAAAGGAGTTCTCAGTTTTGTCGCTATGGTTTGTGTCCTCTTTAAGTAGCCCTAGGTACAGACTGTGAAAAGCACTTTCATTGAAAGGGGTTCCAAAGCTTCCAACAAATAACGAGTTTCCGAAATAACAGCAAATATTTTTTCAACCAAATTTGATGATACTTGGTGGTAATGATCAGTACACAAATCCCACCTGGCTCACGAAATTTTGTTCTTCTAGGTTAAGCGTTCATCTACAGTAGCAGTTTTTATATTTAGGTTTCCATCTGTTCTCTCTTATATAGATAGATGAATTTGGAACTCTAAATCCAACATCTTTGTAGTAGCTTTTTGAAACTTGATAAAACAAAGGATTTCTTAGTTTTGTCTCTTGGTTTCTTTCCTCTTCAAGTAGCCATAAGCAGAGACTGTGGAAAAGCAATTTGATTTATAGGCGTTGCCAAGCTTCTAAGAAATAACGAGTTTCCGAAATACCAGAAAATATTTTTTCACTCAATCTTGATGATACTTGGTGGTAATGATCAGTACACAAATCCCACCAGGCTCACCAAATTTTATTCTTCTAAGTTGAAGCGTTCGTTTACAGTAGCAGTTTTTCCTCTGTTCTCTCATATAGATAGATGAACTTAGAACTCTAAATCCAACATGGTTTGTAGTAGCTCTTTGAAACTTGACAAAATAAAGGAGTTCTCAGTTTTGTGTCTATGGTTTGTTTCCTCTTCAAGTAGCCCTAGGCACAGACTGTGGAAAAGCACTTTCATTGAGAGGGGTTGCCAAGCTTCTAAGAAATAAAAATTTTCCGAAATACCAACAAATACTTTTCACCCAATCTTGATGATACTTGGTGGTAATGATCAGTACACAAATCCCACTACGCTCACCAAATTTTGTTCTTCTATGTTGAAAAGTTCGTCTGCAGTACCAGTTTTTATACTTAGGTTTCCCTCTGTTCTCTCCTATATAGATAGATGAATTCGGAACTGTAAATGCAACATGGTTTGTAGTAGGTTTTTGAAACTTGACAAAATATACAAGTTCTCAGTTTTGTCTCTATGGTTTGTTTCCTCTTCAAGTAGCCCTAGGAGAGACTGTGGAAAAGCAATTTAATTGAGAGGGGTTTCCAAGCTTCTAAGAAATAACAATTTTCCGAAATACCAGCAAATATTTTTCACCCAATCTTGAGAATACTTGGTTGTAATGATCAGTACACAAATCCCACTAGGCTCACCGAATTTTGTTTTTCTATGTTTTAGCGTTCGTCTACAGTAGCAGTTCTTATATTTTGGTTTCACTCTGTTCTCTCCTATATAGATAGATGAATTTGGAACTGTAAGTCCAACATGGTTTGTAGTAGCTCTTTGAAACTTGACAAAATATAGGAGTTATCAGTTTTATCTCTATGCTAGTTTCATCTTCAAGTAGCCCTAGGCACAGACTGTGGAAGAGCACTTTCATTGAGAAGGGTTGCAAATCTTCTAAGAAATAACGAGTTTCCGAAATACCAGCAAATATTTTTTCACCCAATCTTGATGATACTTGGTGGTAATGATCGGTATAAAAATCCCACTTGGCTCACCAAATTTTGTTCTTCTATGTTGAATCGTTCGTCTACAGTAGCATTTTTTATATTTAGGTTTAACTCTGTTCTCTCCTATACAGATAGAATAATTTGGAACACTAAATAAAACATGGTTTGTGGTAGCTCTTTGAAACTTGACAAAATAAAAGAGTTCTCAGTTTTGTCTCTATGGTTTGTTTCCTATTCAAGTAGCCCTAAGCAGAGACTGTGGGAAAGCACTTTCGTTGAAAGGGGTTGCCAAGCTTCCAAGAAATTAAGAGTTTCTGAAATACCAGCAAATATTTTTTCACCCAATCTGGATGATACGTTTTGGTAATGACAAGTACACAAATCCCACTTGGCTCACCAAATTTTGTTCTTCTAGGTTGAAGCGATCGTTTACAGTAGCAGTTTTTATTTTTAGGTTTCACTCTGTTCTCTCCTATATAGATAGATTAATTTGGAACACTAAATACAACATGGCTTGTAATAGCTCTTTGAAACTTGACAAAGTAAAGGAGTTCTCAGTTTTGTCTCTATGGTTTGTTTCCTCTTCAAGTATCCCTATGCACAGAATGTGGAAAATCTCGCTCATTGAGAGGGGTTGGCAAACTTCTAAGAAATAACGAGTTTCCGAAATACCAGCAAATATTTTTTACCAAATCTTGAAGAAACGTGGTCGTAATGATCAGTACACAAATCCCACTTGGCTCACCAAATTGTGTTCTTTTAGGATGAAGCGTTCGTCTACAGTAGCAGTTTTTATATTTAGGTTTTCCTGTGTTCTCTCCTATATACATAGATGAATTTGGAAAGCTAAATCCAACATGTTTTGTAGTAGCTCTTTGAAACTTGACAAAATAAAGGAGTTCTCAGTTTTGTCTCTATGGTTTGTTTCCTCTTCTAGTAGCCCTAGGCACAGACTGTGGAGAAGAACTTTCATTGAAAAGGGTTGCCAAGCTTCCAAGAAATAAGGAGTTTCCGAAATACCAGCAAAAATTTTTTCACCCAAACTTGATGATACGTGGTGGTAAAGACAAGTACACAAATCCCACTTTCTCACCAAATTTTGTTCTTCTAGTTTGAAGTGTTCCTTTACACTATCAGTTTATATTTTTAGGTTTCCCTCTGTTCTCTCCTATATAGAGAGATTAATTTGGAACTCTAAATCCAACATGGTTTGTAGTAACTCTTTGAAATTTGACAAAAAATAATGGTTCGCAGTTTTGTCTCTACCAATTTTTCCTCTTCAAGTAGCCCTAAGCAGAGACTGTGGAAAAGCACTTTCATTGAAAGGGGTTGCCAAGCTTCCAAGAAATTACGATTTTCCGAAATATCAGCAAATATTTTTTCAGCCAATCTTGATGATACATGGTGGTAATGATCAGTACACAAATCCCACTTGGCTCATAAAATTGTGTTCTTCTAGGAAGAAGCGTTCATCTACAGTAGCAGTTTACATATTTAGGTTTTCCTCTGTTCTCTCATATAGATAGATGAATTTGGAACACTAAATCCAACATGGTTTGTATTATCTCTTTGAAACTTGAAAAAATAAAAGAGTTCTCAGTTTTGTCTCTATGGTTCGTTTCCTCTTCAAGAAGCCCTAGCCACAGACTGTGGAAAACACGTTCATTGAGAGGGGTTTCAAGCATCTAAGAAATAACGAGTTTTCGTAATACCAGCAAATATTTTTTCACCCAATCTTGATGATACTTGGCGGTATTGATCAGTACAAAAATCCCATTTAGCTCTCTAAATTTTGTTCTTCTATGTTGAAGCGTTCGTCTACAGTAGAAGTTTTATATTTAGGTTTTCCTCTGTTCTCTCCTATATAGATAGATGAATTTGGAACTGTAAATCCAACATGGTTTCTAGTAGCTTTTTGAAACTTGACAAAACAAAGGAGTTCTCAGTTTTGTCTCTATGGTTTGTTTTTTCTTCTAGTAGCCCTAGGCACAGACTGTGGAGAAGAACTTTCTTTGAAAAAGTTTGCCAAGCTTCCAAGAAATAACGAGTTGCCGAAATAGCAGCAAAATTTTTTTCACCCAATCTTGATGATACGTGGTGGAAAAGACAAGTACACATTTCCCAATTGGCTCACCAAATTTTGTTCTTCTAGTTTGAAGTGTTCGTTTACACTAGCAGTTTATTTTTTTAGGTTTCCCTCTGTTCTCTCCTATATAGATAGATGAATTTGGAAATCTAAAACCAACATGGTTTGTAGTAGCTCTTTGAAACTTGACAAAAAAAAAATAAGTTCTCAGTTTGGTCTCTATCATCTGTTTCCTCTTCAAGTAGCCCTAAGCAGAGACTGTGGAAAAGCACTTTCATTGAAAGGGGTTGCCAAGCTTCCAAGAAATAACGAGATTCCGAAATACCAGCAAAAATTTTTTCACCTAATCTTGATGATACGTGGTGGTAAAGACAAGTACACAATTCCCATTTGGCTCACCAAATTTTGTTCTTCTAGTTTGAAGTGTTCGTTTACACTAGCAGTTTATATTTTTAGGTTTCCCTCTGTTCTCTCCTATATAGATAGATAATTTGGAACTGTAAATTCAACATGGTTTGTAGTAGCTCATTGAAACTAGACAAAATAAAGGAGTTCTCAGATTTGTCTCTATGGTGTGTTTCCTTTTCAAGTAGCCCTAGGCACAGACTGTGGAAAAGCAATTTGATTGAGAGGGGTTGCCAAGCTTCTAAGAAATAACGAGATACCGAAATACCAGCAAATACTTTTTCAGCCAATCTTGACGATACGTGGTGGTAATGATCAGTGCACAAATCCCACCTTCTCACCAAATTTTGTTCTTCTATGTTGAAGCGTTCGTCTACAGTAGCAGGTTTTATATTTAGGTTTCCCTCTGTTCTCTCCTATATAGATAGATGAATTTGGAACTGTAAATCCAAAATGGTTTGTAGTAGCTCTTGGAAACTTGACAAAATAAGGATTATCAGTTTTATCTCTATGCTAGTTTCATATTCAAGTAGCCCTAGGAACAGACTGTGGAAGAGTACTTTCATTGAGAAGGGTTGCAAAGCTTCTAGGAAGTAACGAGATTCCGAAATACCAGCAAATATTTTTTAACCCAATCTTGATGATACTTAGTGGTAATGGTCAGTACAAAAATCCCACCTGGCTCACCAAATTTTGTTCTTCTAAGTTGAAGCGTTCGTCTACAGTAGCAGTTTTTATATTTAGGTTTCCCTCTGTTCTCTCATATAGATAGATGAATTTGGAACTCTAAATCCACATGGTTTGTAGTAGCTCTTTGAAACTTGACAAAATAAAGGAGTTCTCAGTTTTTTCTCTGCCATCTGTTTCCTCTTCAAGTAGCCCTAAGCAGAGACTGTGGAAAAGCACTTTCATTGAAAGGGGTTGCCAAGCTTCTAAGAAATAACGAGTTTCTGAAATATCAGCAAATAGTTTTTCACCAAATCTTGATGATGCTTGCAGTAATGATCAGTACAAAATCACACTTGGCTCACCAAATTTTGTTCTTCTATGATGAAGCGTTCGTCTACAGTTGCAGTTTTTATATTTAGGTTTTCCTCTGTTGTCTCCTATATAGATAGATGAATTTGGAACTGTAAATCCAACATGGTTTGTAGTAGCTTTTTGAAACTTGACAAAATAAAGGAGTTCTCAGTTTTGCCTCAATTTGTTGTTTCCTCTTCTAGTAGCCCTAGGGGCAGACTTTGGAAAAGCACTTTCCTTGAGAGGTGTAGCCAAGCTTCTAACAAATTACTAATTTCCGAATACCAGCAAATATTTTTTCACCCAATCTTGATGATACGTGGTGGTAATGATTGGTACATAAATCCCACTTGGCTCACCAAATTTTGTTCTTTTAGGTTTAAGGTTCGTCTACAATAGCAGTTTTTATATTTAGGTTTCCCTCTGTTCTTTCCCATGTAGATAGATGAATTTGGAACTCTAAATCAAACATGGTTTGTAGTAGCTCTTTGAAAATTGACAAATTTAAGGAGTTCTCAGATTTTTCTCTATGGTTTGTTTCCTCTTCAAGTAGCGCTAGAAACAGTCTGTGTAAAAGCACGTTCATTGAGAGGGGTTGCCAAGCTTCTAAGAAATAACGAGTTTCCGAAATACCAGCATATATTTTTTACCCAATCTTGATGATACGTGGTGGTAATGACAAGTACAAAAATCCCACTTGGTTCAATAAATTTGTTCTTCTAGTTTGCAGCGTTCTTTTACAGTAGCAGTTTTTATTTTTAGGTTTCCCTCTGTTCTCTCCTATATAGATAGATGAATTTGGAACTCTAAATCCAACATGTTTTGTAGTAGCTCTTTAAAACATGACAAAATAAATTAGTTCTCAGTTTTCTCTCTATGGTTTGTTTCCTTTTCTATAGCCCTAGGAACAGACTGTGGAAAAGCACTTTCCTTGAGAGGTGTAGCCAAGCTTCTAACAAATTACAAATTTCCGAATACCAGCAAATATTTTTTCACCCAATCTTGATGATACGTGGTGGTAATGATTGGTACATAAATTCCACTTGGCTCACCAAATTTTGTTCTTTTAGGTTGAAGCTTTCGTCTACAATAGCATTTTTTATATTTAGGTTTCCCACTGTTCTCTCCTATAGAGATAGATGAATTTGGAACTCTAAATCCAACATGGTTTGTAGTAGCTCTTTGAAACTTGACAAAATGAAGGAGTTGTCAGTTTTGTCTCTATGGTTTGTTTCCTCTTCAAGTAGCCCTAGGCACAGACTGTGGAAAAGCACTTTCATTGAGAGGGGTTGCCAAGCTTCTAAGAAATAACGAGTTTCCAAAATACCAGCAAATATTTTTTCACCCAATCTTGATGATACTTGGTGGTAATGATCAGTACACAAATCCCACTTGGCTCACCAAATTTGTTCTTCTAGGTTGAAGCGTTCGTCTACAGTAGCAGTTTTTATATTTAGGTTTCCCTCTGTTCTCTCCTATATAGATAGTGAATTTGGAACTCTAAATCCAACATGGTTTGTAGTAGCTCTTTGAAACTTGACAAAAAAACGTAGTTCGCAATTTTGTGTCTATGGTTTGTTTTCTCTTCAAATATCCCTCGGCAGAGACTGTGGAATAGCACTTTCATTGAAAGGGGTTGCCAAGCATCCAAGAAATTACGAGTTATCGAAATACCAGCAAATATTTTTTCACGCAATCTTGATGATACGTGGTGGTAATGACAACTACACAAATCCCACTTGGCTCATCAAATTTTGTTCTAGGTTGAAGCATTCGTTTACAGTAGCAGTTTTTATTTTTACTTTTCACTCTGTCCACTTCTATATAGATAGATGAACTTGGAACTCAAAATCCAACATGGTTTGTAGTAGCTCTTTGAAAATTGATAAAATAAAGGAGTTCCCAGTTTTCTCTCTATGGTTTGTTTCCTCTTCAAGTAGCCCTAGGCACAGACTGTGGAAAAGCACTTTCGTGGAGAGGGGTTGCCAGGCTTCTAAGAAATAACAAGTTTCCGAAATACCAGCAAATATTTTTTCACCCAATCTTGATGATACTTGGTGGTAATGATCAGGACACAATTCCCACTTGGCTCACCAAATTTTGTTCTTCTCGGTTGAAGCGTTCGTCTATAGTAGCAGTTTTTATATTTAGGTTTCACTCTGTTCTCTCCTATATAGATAGATGAATTTGGAACTCTAAATCCAACATGGATTGTAGTAGGTCTTTGAAACTTGACAAAATAAAGGAGTTCTCAGTTTTGTCTCGGTTTGTTTCCTCTTCAATAGCCCTAGGCACAGACTGTGGAAAAGCACTTGCATTGAGAGGGGTTGCCAGGCTTCTAAGAAATAACAAGTTTCCGAAATACCAGCAAATATTTTTTATCCCAATCTTGATGATACTTTTTGGTAATGATCGGTACACAAATCCCACTTGACTCACCAAATTTTGTTCTTCCAGGTTGAATCCTTCGTTTACAGTATCAGTTTATATTTTTAGGTTTCCTCTGTTCTCTCCTATATAGATAGATGTATTTGGAACTGTAAATCCAACACGGTCTGTAGTAGCTCTTTGAAAGTTGACAAAATAAAGGAGTTCTCAGTTTTCTCTCTATGATTTGTTTCCTCTTCAATAGCCCTAGGCACAGACTGTGGAAAAGCACTTTCCTTGAGAGGGGTTGCCAAGCTTCTAACAAATTACAAATTTCCGAATACCAGCAAATATTTTTTCACCCAATATTGATGATACTTTGTGCTAATGATCAATACACAAATCCCACTTGGCTCACCAAATTTTGTTCTTCAAGGTTGAAGCGTTCGTCTACAGTAGCAGTTTTTATATTTAGGTTACCCTCTGTTCTCTCTTAAATAGATAGATGAATTTGGAACTCTAAATCCAACATGGTTTGTAGTAGCTCTTTGAAACTTGACAAAATGAAGGAGTTCTCTGATTTGTCTCTATGGTTTGTTTCCTCTTCAAGTAGTCCTAGGCAAACACTGTGGAAATGCACTTTCATTGCCAAGCTTCTAAGAAATTACGAGCTTCCGAAATACAAGCAAATATTTTTTCAACCAATCTTGATGATACTTGGTGGTAATGATCAGAGCACAAATCCCACTTGGCTCACCAAATTTTGTCCTTCTACGTTGAAGCGTTCGTCTACAGTAGCAGTTTTTATATTTAGGTTTTTCTCTGTTCTCTTCTACATAGATAGATGAATTTGGAACTCTAAATCCAACATGGTTTTTAGTAGCTCTTTGAAACTTGACAAAAAAAAAGAGTTCTCAAATTTGTCTCTATGGTTTGTTTCCTCTTCAAGTAGCCCTAAGCGGAGACTGTGGAAAAGCACTTTCATTGAAAGGGGTTGCCAAGCTTTCAAGAAATTACGAGTTTCCGAAATACCAGCAAAAATTTTTTAACCAATCTTGATGATACGTGGTGGTAATGACAAGTACAAAAATCCCACTTGGTTCAACAAATTTTGTTCTTCTAGTTTCCAGCGTTCGTTTACATAGCAGTTTTTATTTTTAGGTTTCACTCTGTTCTCTCCTATATAGACACATGAATTTGGAACTGTAAATCCAACATGTTTTGTAGTAGCTCTTTGAAACTTGACAAAATAAAGGAGTTCTCAGTTTTGTCTCTATGGTTTCTTTTCTCTTCAACTAGCCCTAGGCACAGACTGTGGAAAAGCACTTTCATTGAGAGGGGTTGCCAAGCTTCTAAGAAATAACGAGTTTCCGAAATACCAGCAAATATTTTTTCATCCAATCTTGATGATACTTGGTGGTAATGATCAGTACACAAATCCCACTAGGCTCACAAAATTTTGTTCTTCTACTTTGAAGCGTTCGTCAAAAGTATCAGTTTTTATATTTAGGTTTTACTCTGCTCTCTCCTATATAGATAGATAAATTTGGAACTCTAAATCCAACATGTTTTGTAGTAGCTCTTGGAAATTGACAAAAAAAGTAGTTCTCAGTTTTGTCTCTATGGTTTGTTTCCTTTTCAAGTAGTCCTAAGCAGAGACTGTGGAAAAGCACTTTCATTGAGAGGGGTTGCCTGGCTTCTAAGAAATAATGATTTTCCGAAATACCAGCAAATATTTTTTCACCCAATCTTGATGATACTTGGTGGTAATGATCAGTACAGAAATCCCATTTGGCTCACCAAATTTTGTTCTTCTAGGTTGAAGCGTTAGTCTACAGTAGCAGTTTTTATATTTAGGTTTCCCTCTGTTCTCTCCTATATAGATAGATGATTTGGAACTCTAAATCCAACATGGATTGTAGTAGCTCTTTGAAACTTGACAAAATAAAGTAGTTCTCAGTTTTGTCTGTATGGTTAGTTTCCTCTTCAAGTAGCCCTAGGCACAGACTGTGGAAAAGCACTTTCATTGATAGGGGTTGCCAAACTTCTAAGAAATAACGAGTTTCCAAAATACCAGCAAATATTTTTTAACCCAATCTTGATGATACTTGTTGGTAATGATCAGAAAACAAATCCCACTTGGCTCACCAAATTTTGTTCTTCTAGGTTGAAGCGTTCGTCTACAGTAGCAGTTCTTATATGTAGGTTTCAGTCTGTTCTCTCTTATATAGATAGATGAATTTGGAACTCTAAATCCAACATGCTTTGTAGTAGCTCTTTGAAACTTGACAAAATAAAGGAGATCTCAGTTTTGTCTCTATGGTTTGTTTCCTCTTCATTTATCCCAAGGCACAGATTGTGGAAAAGCACTTTAAATGAGAGGGGTTGAGAAGCTTCTAAGAAATAAGGAGTTACCGAAATACCAGCAAATATTTTTTCACCAATATTGATGATTCTTGGTGGTATAGATCAGTTCACAAATCCCACTTGGCTCACCAAATTGTGTTCTTCTAGGTTGAAGGGTTCGTCTACAGTAGCCGTTTTTATATTGAGGTTTCACTCTGTTCTCTCCTATATAGATAGATGAATTTGGAACTCTAAATCCAACATGGTTTGTAGTAGCTCTTTGAAACTTGACAAAACAAAGGGTTTGTCAGTTTTGTCTCTATGGTTTGTTTCCTCTTCAAGTAGCCCTAAGCACAGACTGTGGAAAAGCACTGTCATTGCAAGGGGTTGCCAAGCTTCCAAGAAATTACGAGTTTCCGAATTTCCAGCAAATATTTTTTCACCCATTCTTGATGATACGTGGTGGTAATGACAAGTACACAAATCCCACTTGGCTCACAAATTTTTTTCTTCTAGGTTGAAGCGTACGTTTACAGTAGCAGTTTTTATTTTTAGGTTTCACTCTGTTCTCACCTATATAGATAAATGAATTTAGAACTCTAAATCCAACATGGTTTGTAGTTGCTCTTTGAAACTTGTCAAAATAAAGGAGTTCTCAGTTTTGTCTCTATGGTTAGTTTCCTCTTCAAATATCCCTAGGCACAGACTGTGGAAAAGCACTTTCATTGAGTGGGGTTGCCAAACTACCAAGAAATAACGAGTTTCCGAAATACCAGCAAATATTTTTTCACCAAATCTGGATGATACTTGGTGGTAATGATTGGTACACAAATCCCACTTGACTCACCAAATTTTGTTCTTCTAGGTTGAAGCGTTCGTTTACAGTAGCAGTTTATATTTTTAGGTTTTTCTCTGTTCTTTCCTATATAGATAGATGAATTTGGAACTCTAAATGCAACATGGTTTGTAGTAGCTCTTTGAAACTTGGCAAAATAAAGGTGTTCTCAGTTTTGTTTCTATGATTTGTTTCCTCTTCAAGTAGCCCTAAGCAGAGACTGTGGAAAAGTACTTTCATTGAAAGGGTTTGCCAAGCTTCGAAGAAATAACGAGTTTCCGAAATACCAGCAAATATTTTTTCACCCAAACTTGATGATACTTGGTGGTAATGATCGGTACAGAAATCCCACTTGACTCACCAAATTTTGTTCTTCTAGTTTCAAGCGTTCGTTTACAGTAGCAGTCTATATTTTTAGGTTTCCCTCTGTTCTCTCCTATATAGATAGCTGAATTGGGAACTCTAAATCCAGCATGGTTTTTACTAGCTCTTTGAAACTTGACAAAAAAAAGTAGTTCTCAGTTTTGTCTTTATGATTTGTTTCCTCTTCAAGTAGCCCTAAGCAGAGAGTGTGGAAAAGCACTTTCATTGAAAGGAGTTGCCAAGCTTCCAAGAAATTACGAGTTTCCGAAATACCAGCAAATACTTTTTTACCCAATCTTGATGATACGTGGTGGTAATGACAAGTACACAAATCCCACTTGGCTCACGAAATTTTGTTCTTCTAGGTTGAAGCGTTCGTTTACAGTAGCAGTTTATAATTTTAGGTTTCCCTCTTTTTTCTCCTATATAGATAGCTGAATTTGGAACTCTAAATTCAACATGGTTTGTACTAGCTCTTTGAAACTTGACAAAAAAAAGTAGTTCTCAGTTTTGTCTCTATGATTTGTTTCCTCTTCAAGTAGCCCTAAGCAGAGACTGTGGAAAAGCACTTTCATTGAAAGGGTTTGCCAAGCTTCGAAGAAATAACAAGTTTCCGAAATACCAGCAAATATTTTTTCACCCAAACTTGATGATACTTTGTGGTAATGATCGTTACAGAAATCCCACTTGACTCACCAAATTTTGTTCTTCTAGTTTGAAGCGTTCGTTTACAGTAGCAGTCTATATTTTTAGGTTTCCCTCTGTTCTCTCCTATATAGATAGCTGAATTGGGAACTCTAAATCCAACATGGTTTGTACTAGGTCTTTGAAACTTTACAAAAAAAAATAGTTCTCAGTTTTGTCTCTATGATTTGTTTCCTGTTCAAGTAGCCCTAAGCAGAGACTGTCGAAAAGCACTTTCATTGAAAGGAGTTGCCAAGCTTCCAAGAAATTACGAGTTTCCGAAATACCAGCAAATATTTTTTCACCCTATCTTGATGATACCTGGTGGTAATGACAAGTACACAAATCCCACTTGGCTCACCACATTTTATTCTTCTAGGTTGAAGCATTCTTTTTCAGTAGCAGTTTTTATTTTTAGGTTTCACTTTGTTCTCTATTATATAGAGAGATTAATTTGGAACTCTAAATCCATCATGCTTTGTAGTAGCTCTTTGAAACTTGACCAAATAAAGGCGATCTCAGTTTTGTCTTTATGGTTTGTTTCCTCTTCAAGTAGCCCTAGGCACAGACTGTGGAAAAGCACTTTCATTGAGAAGTGTTGCCAATCTTCTAAGAAATAACGAGTGTCCGAAATACCAGCAAATATTTTTTCACCCAATCTTGATGATACTTGGTGGTAATGAACAGTACACCAATCCCAGTTGGCTCACCAAATTTTCTTCTTCTAGGTTGAAGCGTTCATCTACAGTAGCAGTTTTTATTTTTAGGTTTTCCTCTGTTCTCTCATATAGATAGATGAATTTGGAACTCTAAATCCAACATGGTTTGTATTATCTCTTTGAAATTTGACAAAATAAAGGAGTTATCAGTTTTGTCTCTATGGTTTGTTTCCTCTTCAAATAGCCCTAGCCACAGACTATGGAAAGCACGTTCATTGAGAGGGGTTTCAAGCATCTAAGAAATAACGAGTTTTCGAAATACCAGCAAATATTTTTTCAACCAATCTTGATGATACTTGGCGGTATTGATCAGTACAAAAATCCCACTTGGCTCACCAAATTTTGTTCTTCTATGTTGAAGCGTTCGTCTACAGTAGCAGTTTTATATTTAGGTTTTCCTCTGTTCTCTCCTATATAGATAGATGAATTTGGAACTGTAAATCCTACATGGTTTCTAGTAGCTTTTTGAAACTTGACAAAACAAAGGAGTTCTCAGTTTTGTCTCTATGGATTGTTTCCTCTTCTAGTAGCCCTAGGCACAGACTGTGGAGAAGAACTTTCTTTGAAAAAGTTTGCCAAGCTTCCAAGAAATAACGAGTTGCCGAAATAGCAGCAAAATTTTTTTCACCCAATCTTGATGATACTTGGTGGAAAAGACAAGTACACAAATCCCAATTGGCTCACCAAATTTTGTTCTTCTAGTTTGAAGTGTTCGTTTACACTAGCAGTTTATATTTTTCGGTTTCCCTCTGTTCTCTCCTATATAGATAGATGAATTTGGAACTCTAAATTCAACATGGTTTGTAGTAGCTCTTTGAAACTTGACAAAAAAAAAGAAGTTCTCAGTTTTGTCTCTACCATCTGTTTCCTCTTCAAGTAGCCCTAAGCAGAGACTGTGGAAAAGCACTTTCATTGAAAGGGGTTGCCAAGCTTCCAAGAAATAAGGAGTTTCCGAAATACCAGCAAAAATTTTTTCACCCAATCTTGATGATACGTGGTGGTAAAGACAAGTACACAAATCCCACTTGGCTCTCCAAATTTTGTTCTTCTAGTTTGAAGTGTTCGTTTACACTAGCAGTTTGCATTTTTAGGTTTCCCTCTGTTCTCTCCTATATAGATAGATGAATTTGGAACTGTAAATTCCACATGGTTTGTAGTAGCTCTTTGAAACTTGACAAAATACAGGAGTTCTCAGTTTTGTCTCTATGGTTTTTTTCCTTTTCAAGTAGCCCTAGGCACAGACTGTGGAAAAGCAATTTGATTGAGAGGGGTTGCCAAGCTTCTAAGAAATAACGAGTTACCGAAATACCAGCAAATACTTTTTCAGCCAATCTTGACGATATGTGGTGGTAATGATCAGTGCACAAATCCCACCTTCTCACCAAATTTTGTTCTTCTATGTTGAAGCGTTCGTCTGCAGTACCAGTTTTTTTTTAATTTATTTTTATTGTAGGTTATTCAAAACATTACATAGTTCTTGATATATCATATTTCACACTTTGATTCAAGTGGGATATGCGCTCCCATTTTTACCCCACATACAGATTGCAGAATCACATCAGTTGCACAACCATTGATTTACATATTGCCATTCTGGTGTCTGTTGTATTCTGCTGCCTTTCCTATCCTCTACTATCCCCCCTCCCCCCTCCCCTCCCCTCTTCTCTCTCTACCCCCTCTACTGTAATTCATTTCTCCCCCTTATATTTTTCCTCCTTTCCCCTCACTTCCTCTTGTATGTAATTTTGTATACCCCTGAGGGTCTCCTTCCATTTACATGCAATTTCCCTTCTCTCTCCCTTTCCCTCCCACCTCTCATCCCTGTTTAATGTTAATCTTCTTCTCATGCTCTTCGTCCCTACTCTGTTCTTAGTTACTCTCCTTATATCAAAGAAGACATTTGGCATTTGTTTTTAAGGGATTGGCTAGCTTCACTTAGCATAATCTGCTCTAATGCCATCCATTTCCCTCCAAATTCTATGATTTTGTCATTTCTTAATGCAGAGTAATACTCCATTGTGTATAAATGCCACATTTTTTTATCCATTCGTCTACTGACGGGCATCTAGGTTGGTTCCACAGTCTTGCTATTGTGAATTGTGCTGCTATGAACATGGATGTAGCAGTGTCCCTATAGTGTGCTCTTTTTAGGTCTTTAGGGAATAGACCGAGTAGGGGAATAGCTGGATCAAATGGTGGTTCCATTCCGAGCTTTCCAAGAAATCTCCACACTGCTTTCCAAATTGGCCGCACCAATTTGCAGTCCCACCAGCAATGTACAAGAGTACCCTTTTTTCCACATCCTCTCCAGCACTTGTTGCTGTTTGACTTCCTAATGGCTGCCAATCTTACTGGAGTGAGATGGTATCTTAGGGTGGTTTTGATTTGCATTTCTCTGACTGCTAGAGATGGTGAGCATTTTTTCATATACTTGTTGATTGATTGTATGTCCTCCTCTGAGAAATTTCTGTTCAGGTCCTTGGCCCATTTGTTGATTGGGTTATTCATTATCTCATTGTCTAATTTTTTTAGTTCTTTGTATATTCTGGATATTAGGGCTCTGTCTGAAGTGTGAGGAGTAAAGATTTGTTCCCAGGACGTAGGCTCCCTATTTACCTCTCTTATTGTTTCTTTTGCTGAGAAAAAACTTTTTAGTTTGAGTAAGTCCCATTTGTTGATTCTAGTTATTAACTGTTGTGCTATGGGTGTCCTATTGAGGAATTTGGAGCCCGACCCCACAGTATGTAGATCATAGCCAATTTTTTCTTCTATCAGACGCCATGTCTCTGATTTGATATCAAGTTCCTTGATCCACTTTGAGTTAACTTTTGTGCATGGCGAGAGAAAAGGATTCAGTTTCATTTTGTTGCAAATGGATTTCCAGTTTTCCCAACACCATTTGTTGAAGATGCTATCCTTCTTCCATTGCATGCTTTTAGCCCCTTTATCGAATATAAGATAGTTGTAGTTTTGTGGATTGGTTTCTGTGTCCTCTATTCTGCACCATTGGTCCACCCGCCTGTTTTGGTACTAGTACCATGCTGTTTTTGTTACTATTGCTCTGTAGTATAGTTTGAAGTCTGGTATAGCTATACCGCCTGATTCACACTTCCTGCTTAGCATTGTTTTTGCTATTCTGGGTCTTTTATTTTTCCATATGAATTTCATGATTGCTTTCTCTATTTCTACAAGAAATGCCGTTGGGATTTTGATTGGCATTGCATTAAACCTATAGAGAACTTTTGGTAATATCGCCATTTTGATGATGTTACTTCTACCTATCCATGAACAGGGTATATTTTTCCATCTTCTAAGATCTTCTTCTATTTCTCTCTTTAGGGTTCTGTAGTTTTCATTGTATAAGTCTTTCACCTCTTTTGTTAGGTTGATTCCCAAGTCTTTTATTTTTTTTGAGGATATTGTGAATGGGGTGGTTGTCCTCATTTCCATTTCAGAGGATTTGTCGCTGATATACAGGAATGCCTTTGATTTATGCGTGTTGATTTTATAGCCTGCCACTTTGCTGAATTCATTTATTAGCTCTAATAGTTTCTTTGTAGACCCTTTTGGGTCTGCTAGGTATAGAATCATGTCATCTGCAAATAGTGATAATTTGAGTTCTTCTTTTCCTATTTTTATGCCTTTAATTTCTTCCGTCTGTCTAATTGCTCTGGCCAGTGATTCGAGAACTATGTTGAACAGAAGTGGTGAGAGAGGGCATCCCTGGATTGTTCCAGATTTTAGAGGGAATGCCTTCAGTTTTTCTCCATTCAGAATGATGCTAGCCTGAGGCTTGGCATAGATTGCTTTTACAATATTGAGGTATGTTCCTGTTATCCCTATTTTTTCTAGAGTTTTGAACATAAAGGGATGCTGTACTTTGTCGAATGCTTTTTCCGCATCTATCGAGATGATCATATGGTTCTTATTTTTAAGCCTATTGATGTGGTGAATAACATTTATTGATTTCCGTATATTGAACCAGCCTTGCATCCCAGGGATAAATCCTACTTGATCATGGTGCACAATTTTTTTGATATGTTTTTGTATCCGGTTCACCAGAAGTTTATTGGGGATTTTTGCATCTAGGTTCATTAGAGATATTGGTCTGTAGTTTTCTTTCTTTGAAGTGTCTTTGTCTGGTTTAGGAATCAGGGTGATGTTGGCCTCATAGAATGAATTTGGAAGTTCTCCCTCTTTTTCTATTTCCTGAAATAGCTTGAAAAGTATTGGTATTAGTTCCTCTTTAAAGGTTTTGTAAAACTCTGCTGTATACCCATCCGGTCCTGGGCTTTTCTTAGTTGGTAGTCTTTTGATGGTTTCTTCTATTTCCTCAATTGATATTGGTCTGTTTAGGTTGTCAATATCCTCCTGACTCAATCTGGGCAAATCATATGACTTAAGAAATTTATCGATGCCTTCACTATCTTCTATTTTATTGGAGTATAAGGATTCAAAATAATTTCTGATAGTCTTCTGTATTTCTGAAGTGTCTGTTGTGATATTGCCTTTTTCATCCCGTATGCTGGTAATTTGAGTTCTCTCTCTTCTTCTCTTTGTTAGCGTGGCTAAGGGTCTGTCGATTATATTTATTTTTTCAAAGAACCAACTTTTAGTTTTGTCAATTTTTTCAATTGTTTCTTTCGTTTCGATTTCATTAATTTCAGCTCTGATTTTAATTATTTCTTGTCTTCTACTTCTTTTGCTGTTGTTTTGCTCTTCTTTTTCTAGGATTTTGAGTTGAAGTATTAGATCATTTATTTGTTGGTTTTTTCTTTTTCTAAGGAATGAACTCCAAGCAATAAATTTTCCTCTTAGAACTGCTTTCAATGTGTCCCATAGATTCCGATATGTTGTGTCTGTGTTTTCATTTATCTCTAAGAATTTTTTAATTTCCTCCTTGATGTCTTCTATAACCCATTGATCATTCAGTAACCTATTGTTCATTCTCCAAGTGATGCATGATTTTTCCTTACTTCTTTTATCGTTAATTTTCATTTTCATTCCATTATGGTCAGATAAGATACATGGTATTATCTCTACTCCTTTGTATTGTCTAAGAGTTGCCCTGTGACATAATATATGATCTGTTTTTGAGAAGGATCCATGTGCTGCTGAGAAAAAAGTGTAACTGCTTGATGTTGGGTGGTATATTCTATATATGTCAATTAAGTCTAGGTTATTAATTGTGTTATTGAGCTCTATAGTTTCCTTATTCAACTTTTGTTTGGAAGATCTGTCCAGTGGTGAGAGAGGTGTGTTGAAGTCTCCCATGATTATTGTATGGTGGTCTATTAGACTCTTGAACTTGAGAAGAGTTTGTTTGATGAACATAGCTGCACCATTGTTTGTGGCATATATATTTATAATTGTTATGTCTTGTTGGTGTATGGTTCCCTTGAGAAGTATGTAGTGTCCCTCTTCATCCCTTTTGATTAACTTTGGCTTGAAATCTATTTTATTTGATATGAGTATGGACACTCCTGCTTGTTTCCGAAGTCCATATGAGTGATATGATTTTTCCCAACCTTTCACCTTCAGTCTATGTATGTCTTTTCCTATCAAATGCGTCTCCTGAAGGCAGCATATTGTTGGGTCTTGTTTTGTGATCCATTCTACTAGCCTGTGTCTCTTAATTGGTGAGTTTAAGCCATTAACATTTAGGGTTATTATTGAGATATGGGTTGTTCTTCCAGCCATATTTGTTTATTTATGTTACTAAACATGGTTTGTTTTCCTCTTTGATTATTCCCCCCCCTTTACTGTACTACCTCCCGCTGTTGGTTTTCATTGATATTTTCCATTTCCTCTTCCTGTAATATTTTGCCGAGGATGTTTTGAAGAGATGGTTTTCTAGCTGCAAATTCTTTTAACTTTTGTTTATCATGGAAGGTTTTAATTTCATCTTCCATCCTGAAGCTTAATTTCGCGGGATACACGATTCTTGGTTGGAACCCATTTTCTTTCAGTGTTTGAAATATGTTATTCCAGGATCTTCTAGCTTTGAGAGTCTGTGTTGAAAGATCAGCTGTTATCCTGATTGGTTTACCCCTAAATGTAATCTGCTTCCTTTCTCTTGTAGCTTTTAAAATTCTTTCCTTATTCTGTATGTTGGGCATCTTCATTATAATGTGTCTAGGTGTGGATCTCTTATGATTTTGCACATTCGGCGTCCTGTAGGCTTCTAGGATTTGGGATTCTGTCTCATTCTTCAAGTCTGGGAAGTTTTCTCGTATTATTTCGTTGAATAGATTGCTCATTCCTTTGGTTTGGATCTCAGTACCTTCCTGTATCCCAATGACTCTTAAGTTTGGTCTCTTTATGTTATCCCATATTTCTTGAATGTTCTGCTCATGGTTTCTTAACAGCTTTGCTGAGCTGTCTATGTTCTTCTCCAGATGAAATACTTTGTCTTCATTGTCTGATGTTCTATCTTCTAAGTGTTCTACTCTGCTGGTAGTATTCTCAATTGAGTTTTTAAGTTGGTTTATTGTTTCCTGCATTTCCAGGATTTCTGTTTGTTTGTTTTTTATAACCTCTATCTCCCTGTATAATTGATCTTTTGCTTCTTGGATTTGTTTATGTAATTTATTGTCAAAGTGGTCGAAGTGGTCTTTCATTGTCTGATTTTGCTGTCTAATGTCTTCCTTGAGACTCCAGATCATCTGAAGCATGTATATCCTGAATTCTTTCTCTGACATTCCATCTGCTGCAGATATTACCTCTTCTAAAGTTGAGTTGACCTGCATTGCTTGTGGTCCTTTCTTTCCTTGTCTTTTCATATTGATTGCGTTTCTTTCTGCTTGGTGAAACTGTTGTGTTATTGATTTTTCCCCCTATATATTTATATTGCTCTTGTATAGCTGCAAAGTCTCCCTCGCAGGCTTTGGCGGTGGTTCTGCCCCTCCTCCAATTGAGGCAATGTGCCTACCACGCCGGGAGGCCGCTGTGCCTGTACTTTCGATGGGCCTGTTCTTTCGGTGGTCACAGGTCCGCCTATCTTGCAGGCGTGAGCAGCGGCTTTGTCCCTCCGCTGGCCACTAGGCCTGTTCTTTCTGTCGGTTGCAGGTCTGTCTACCTAAAAGGCGCTGGTGGCGGCTCTGCCCCTCCCCCAACCGGGGCGATGTATCTGGCGGGCCACTGGGCCTGTTTTGTCAGTGGTCACGGTTCCGCCTACCTTGCACATGAGTGGAGCAGCTGTGTCCCTCCGAGAGTTGCTGGGCCTAACCTGCCGATGGGTGGCAAGTGCGCCTACCTTGCAGGTCCGGGGGTGGCTCTGCTGCTCCGCGGGTTGCTGGGCCTGATATGCTGGTGAGACGCAGGTTTGCCTACCTTGCAGGCGCCTGGCGGCTCTGCCCCTCCCCCAACCGGGGCGGGCGATGTGTCTGGCCGTCCTCTGAGCCTGTTCTGTTGGTGGTCAGGGTACTGCCTACCTAGCAGGATCGTGGGGCAGCTGTGCCCCTCCGCAGTTTGTTGGGCCTGACCTGCTGGTGTGTGGCAAGTGCGCCTACCTTGCAGGCCCAGGGGTTGCTCTGCCGCTCTGCGGTTGCTGGAACTGATGTGCTGGTGATTCGCAGGTCTGCGTAACTTGCAAGCGCCCGGTGGCTCTGCCCCTCCCCCAATCTGAGCGATGTGTCTGGCAGTCCACTGGGCCTGTTTTGTCGGTGGTCACAGTTCCGCCTACCTTGCACACACGTGGAGCAGCTGTTTCATTAGTGCCTGGGCACACTCTCCTTATTTGCCTCCCTCAGGCCCTAAGCTTGTAGAGCTTGGGGCTAAGAACCCCCAGCAAATTTGCTTACCTTCTGGTAGCCACGCCCCCGTATCTGATGCAAGAGACCTCAGTTGTCAGCACTGGTGGGAGCGTAGCTGGGAGTCCCGCGCCGCGCGGTTCCTGCCGGCTCCTGTGCCAGCGCCGCCGTGGCTCCCACCGGCTCCCTCGCCGCAGCCGCGGCTGCCGCCGGCTCCCTCGCCGCAGCCGCGGCTACCGCCGGCTCCCGTGCTGCCCTCGGTCTGGCTATTGCGATCACAGGAAAGCTGGGAGGGGCCCTTAAGTTTTCCCCGCTGATCTATAGCTGAAAGAGCTGTAATCAGTCAAAAAAAAAAAAAAAAAAAAAAACAGAGATGATGACGTCAGCTCTCCAAGATGGTGACTGCTGGCTTCCTCTGTGGTCTGACCGATGTGGAGAACCGAATTGGATGGCTTCCTTCCCCGTCTCAAGCCCAGAATTCAGCTCTGAGTACAGTATTTGCACAGCTGGCGAGAGCTAATTCTCGGCAGGTCTTCTTTCAACGGAATTTTGCTAGATGATCCTCAGTAGGTAGAATGTAGCTGTTTTAATGAGTGTTTCTGATCCCGTTAATGTGGAGATATTGAGAGTGCTGTTTCCTCGCCGGCCGCCATGTTGGATCTCTACAGTAGCAGTTTTTATATTTAGGTTTCCCTCTGTTCTCTCCTATATAGATAGATGAATTTGGAACTGTAAATCCAACATGGTTTGTAGTAGCTCTTGGAAACTTGACAAAATAAAGGAGTTATCAGTTTTATCTCTATGCTAGTTTCATCTTCAAGTAGCCCTAGGCACAGACTGTGGAAGAGTACTTTCATTGAGAAGGGTTGCAAAGCTTCTAAGAAATAACGAGTTCCCGAAATACCAGCAAATATTTTTTCACCCAATCTTGATGATACTTGGTGGTAATGATCAGTACAAAAATCCCACCTGGCTCACCAAATTTTGTTCTTCTAAGTTGAAGCGTTCGTCTACAGTAGCAGTTTTTATATTTAGGTTTCCCTCTGTTCTCTCATATATAGAGAGATGAATTTGGAACTCTAAATCCAACATGGTTTGTAGTAGCTCTTTGAAACTTGACAAAATAAAGGAGTTCTCAGTTTTCTCTCTATGGTTTGTTTCCTCTTCTAGTAGCCCTAGGAGCAGACTGTGGAAAAGCACGTTCATTGAGAGTGGTTGCCAAGCTTCTAACAAATAACGAGTTTCCGACATACCGCAAATATTTTTTCACCCAATCTTGATAATACTTGTAGGTAATGATCAGTACAAAAATCCCACTTGGCGCACCAAATTTTGTTCTTCTATGTTGAAGCGTTCGTCTACAGTAGCAGTTTTTTTTTAATTAGGTTTCCCTGTGTTCTCTCCTATATAGATAGATGAATTTGGAACTGTAAATCCAACATGGTTTGTAGTAGCTCTTTGAAACTTAACAAAATAAAGGAGTTCTCAGTTTTGTCTCCATGCTAGTTTCATCTTCAAGTAGCCCTAGGCACAGACTGTGGAAGAGCACTTTCATTGAGAAGGGTTGCAAAGCTTCTAACAAATAACGAGTTTCCGAAATACCAGCAAATATTTTTTCACCCAATCTTGATGATACTTGGTGGTAATGATCAGTACACAAATCCCTCCTGGATCACCAAATTTTGTTCTTCTAGGTTTAAGGGTTCGTCTACAGTAGCAGTTTTTATATTTAGGTTTCCCTCTGTTCTTTCCCATATAGATAGATGAATTTGGAACTCTAAATCCAACATGGTTGTAGTAGCTCTTTGAAAATTGACAAATTAAAGGAGTTCTCAGATTTGTCTCTATGGTTTGTTTCCTCTTCAAGTAGCCCTAGGAGAGACTGTGGAAAAGCACTTTCATTGAGAGGGGTTTCCAAGCTTCTAAGAAATAACGAGTTTCCGAAATTCCAGCAAATATTTTTTACCCAATCTTGACGATACGTGGTGGTAATGATCAGAGGACAAATCCCACTTGACTCACCAAATTTTGTTCTTCAAGGTTGAAGCGTTCGTTTACATTAGCAGTTTTTATTTTTAGGTTTCAATCTGTTCTCTCCTATATAGTTAGATGAATTTGGAACTCTAAATCCAACATGGTTTGTAGTAGCTCGTTGAAACTTGACAAAATAAAGGAGTTCTCAGTTTTGTCTCTATTGTTTGTTTCCTCTTCAAGTAGCCCTAGGCACAGACTGTGGAAAAGCACTTTCATTGAGAGAGGTTGCCAAGCTTCTAAGAAATGTCAATTTCCGAAATACAGCAAATATTTTTCACCCAATCTTGATGATACTTGGTGGTAATGATCAGTACACAAATCCCACTAGGCTCACAAAGTTTGTTCTTCTATGTTGAAGCGTTCGTCTACAGTAGCAGTTTTTGTATTTAGGTTTCCCTCTGTTCTCTCCTATATAGATAGATGAATTTGGAACTCTAAATCCAACATGGTTTGTAGTGGCTCCTTGAAACTTGACAAAATAAAGTAGTTCTCAGTTTTGTCTCTATGGTTAGTTTCCTCTTCAAGTAGCCCTAGGCACAGACTGTGGAAAAGCACTTCATTGAGAGGGTTGCCAAGCTTCCAAGAAATAACGAGTTTCTGAAATACCAGCAAAATTTTTTTTCACCCAATCTTGATCATACGTGGTGGTAATGACAAGTACACAAATCCCACATGGCTCACCAAATTTTGTTCTTCTAGTTTGAAGCGTTCGTTTACAGTAGCAGTTTATATTTTTAGGTTTCCCTCTGTTCTCTCCTATATAGATAGATGAATTTGGAACTCTAAATCCAACATGTTTTGTAGTAGCTCTTTGAAACTTGACACAATAAAGGAGTTCTCAGTTTTGTCTCTATGATTTTTTTTTCTCTTCAAGTAGCCCTAGGCACAGACTGTGGAAAAGCACTTTCATTGAGAGGGGTTGCCAAGCTTCCAATAAATAACGAGTTTCTGAAATACCAGCAAATATTTTTTCACTCAATCTTGATAATACGTTGTGGTAATGATCAGCACACAAATCCCACTTGGGTCACCAAATTGCGTTCTTCTAGGTTGAATCGTTTGTCTACAGTAGCAGTTTTTATATTTAGGTTTTCCTCTGTTCTCTCCTATATAGATAGATGAATTTGGAACTCTAAATCCAAAATGGTTTGTAGTAGCTCTTTGAAACTTGAGAAAATAAAGGAGTTCTCAGATTTGTCTCTATGGTTTGTTTCCACTTCAAGTTGCCCTAGGCACAGACTGTGGAAAAGCACTTTCATTTTAAGGGGTTGCCAAGCTTGTAAGAAATAATGAGTTTCCGAAATACCAGCAAATATTTTTTCACCCAATCTTGATGATACTTGGTGGTAATGATCGGTACACAAATCCCACTTGGCTCTCCAAATTTTGTTCTTCTAGGTTGATCGTTCGTTTACAGTTGCAGTTTTTATTTTTAGGTTTCACTCTGTTCTCTCCTATATAGATAGCTGAATTTGGAACTCTAAATCCAACATGGTTTGTAGTAGCTCTTTGAAACTTGATAAAATAAAGGAGTTCTCAGTTTTGTCTCTATGATTTGTTTCCTCTTCAAGTAACCCTAGGCACAGACTGTGGAAAAGCACATTCAGAGAGGGGTTGCCAAGCTTCTAAGAAATAACGAGTTTTCAAAATACCTGCAAATATTTTTTCACCCAAACTTGATAATACATGGTGGTAATGATCAGTACAGAAATCCCACTTGTCCCACCAAAATTTGTTCTTCTATGTTTAAGCATTCGTCTACAGTAGCTGTTTTTCTGTTTAGGTTTCACTCTGTTCTCTCCTATATAGATAGATGAATTTGGAACACAAAATCCAACATGGTTTGTAATAGCTTTTTGAAACTTGACAAAAAAAAAGGAGTTCTCAGTTTTGTCTCTTTGATTTGTTTCCTCTTCAAGTAGCCCTAGGCACAGACTGTGGAAAAGCACTTTCATTGAGAGGGGTGGCCAAGCTTCTAAGAAACAACGAGTTTTCAAAATACCAGCAAATATTTTGTCACCCAAACTTGATGATACTTGGTGGTAATGATCAGTACACAAATCCCACTTGCCCCAACAAATTTTGTTCTTCTAGGTTTAAGCGTTCGTCTACAGTAGCTGTTTTTATATTTAGGTTTCACTCTGCTCTCTCCTATATAGATAGATGAATTTGGAACTCTAAATCCAACATGGTTTGTAGTAGCTCTTTGAAACTTGACAAAAAAAGTAGTTCTCAGTTTTGTCTTTATGATTTGTTTCCTCTTCAAGTAGACCTAAGCAGAGACTGTGTAAAAGCACTTTCATTGAAAGGAGTTGCCAAGCTTCCAAGATATTACGAGTTTCCGAAATACCAGCAAATACTTTTTCACCCAATCTTGATGATACGTGGTGGTAATGACAAGTACACAAATCCCACTTGGCTCACCAAATTTTGTTCTTCTAGGTTGAAGCGTTCGTTTACAGTAGCAGTTTTTATTTTAGGTTTCACTTTGTTCTCTCCTATATAGATAGATGAATTTGGTCTAATTCCAACATGGTTTGTAGTAGCTCTTTGAAACTTGACAAAATAAAGTAGTTATCAATTTTGTCTCTATGGTTTGTTTCCTCTTCAAGTAGCCCTATGCACACACTGTGGAAATGCACTTTCATTGAGATGGGTTGCCAAGCTTCTAAGAAATAATGAGTTTTCGAAACACCAGCAAATACTTTTTCACCCAATCTTGATGATACTTGCTGGTAATGATTGGTACAGAAATCTCACTTGACTCACCAAATTTTGTTCTTCTAGTTTGAAGTGTTCGTTTACAGTAGCAGTTTATATTTTTAGGTTTCCCTCTGTTCTCTCCTATATAGATAGATGAATTTGGAACTCTAAATCCAACATGGTTTGTGGTAGCTCTGTGAAACTTGACAAAAAAAGTAGTTCTCAGTGTTGTCTTTATGATTTGTTTTCTCTTCAAGTAGACCTAAGCAGAGACTGTGTAAAAGCACTTTCATTGAAAGGGGTTGCCAAGCTTCCAAGAAATTACGAGTTTCCGAAATACCAGCAAATACTTTTTCACCCGATCTTGATGATACGTGGTGGTAATGACAAGTACACAAATCCTGCTTGGCTCACCAAATTTTGTTCTTCTAGGTTGAAGCGTTCGTTTACAGTAGCAGTTTATATTTTAGGTTTCACTTTGTTCTCTCCTACATAGATAGCTGAATTTGGAACTCTAAATCCAACATGGTTTGTAGTAGCTCTTTGAAACTTGACAAAATAAAGTAGTTCTCAGTATTGTCTCTAAGGTTTGTTTCCTCTTCAAGTAGCCCTAGGCACAGACTGTGGAAAAGCACTTTCATTTAAAAAGGTTGCCAAGCTTGTAAGAATTAATGAGTTTACGAAATACCAGCAAATATTTTTTCACCCAATCTTGATGATACTTGGTGGTAATGATCGGTACACAAATCTCACTTGGCTCTCCAAATTTTGTTCTTCTAGGTTGATCGTTCGTTTACAGTTGCAGTTTTTATTTTTAGGTTTCACTCTGTTCTCTCCTATATAGATAGCTTAATTTGGAACTCTAAATCCAACATGGTTTTTAGTAGCTCTTTTAAACTTGACAAAATAAAGGAGGTCTCAGTTTTGTCTCTATGATTTGTTTCCTCTTCAAGTAACCCTAGGCACAGACTGTGGAAAAGCACATTCAGAGAGGGGTTGCCAAGCTTCTAAGAAATAACGAGTTTTCAAAATACCTGCAAATATTTTTTCACCCAAACTTGATAATACATGGTGGTAATGATCAGTACAGAAATCCCACTTGGCCCACCAAAATTTGTTCTTCTAGGTTTAAGCATTCGTCTACAGTAGCAGTTTTTCTATTTAGGTTTCACTCTGTTCTCTCCTATATAGATAGCTTAATTTGGAACTCTAAATCCAACATGGTTTGTAGTAGCTCTTTGAAACTTGAAAAAATAAAGGAGTTCTCAGTTTTGTCTCTATGATTTGTTTAGTCTTCTAGTTGCCCTAGGCACAGACTGTGGAAAAGCACTTTCATTGAGAGGGGTTGCCAAGCTTTTAAGAAATAACGAGTTTCCGAAATACCAGCCATAATTTTTTCAACCAATCTTTGTGATACTTGGTGGTAATGATCGGTACACAAATCCCACTTGGCTCTCCAAATTTTGTTCTTCTAGGTTGAAGCGTTCGTTTACATTTGCAGTTTTTATTTTTAGGTCACTCTGTTTTCTCTTATATAGATAGCTGAATTTGGAACTCTAAATCCAACATGGTTTGAAGTACCTCTTTGAAACTTGACAAAATAAAGGAGTTCTCAGTTTTGTCTTTATGGTTTGTTTCCTCATCCAGTAGCCCTAGGCACAGAATGTGGAAAAGCACATTCATTGAGAGGGGTTGCCAAGCTTCAAAAAATAACGAGTTTTCAAAATACCAGCAAATATTTTTTCACCCAAACTTGATGATACTTGGTGGTAATGGTCAGTACACAAATCCCACTTGGCCCACCAATTTTTGTTCTTCTAGGTTTAAGCGTTCGTCTACAGTAGCAGTTTTTATTTTTAGCTTTCAGTCTGTTCTCTCCTATATAGGTAGGTGAATTTGGAACTCTAAATCCAACATGGTTTGTAGTAGCTCTTTGAAACTTGACAAAATAAAGGAGTTCTCAGGTTTGTCTCTATGGTTTGTTTCCTCTTCAAGTAGCCCTAAGCAGAGACTGCGGAAAAGCACTTTCATTCAAAGGGGTTGCCAAGCTTCCAAGAAATAACTAGTTTCCGAAATACCAGCAAATATTTTTTCACCCAAACTTGATGATACTTGGTGGTAATGACAAGTACACAAATCCCACTTGGCTTACCAAATTTTTTTCTTCTAGGTTTAAGTGTTCATTACAGTAGCAGTTTTAATTTTTGGTTTCAATCTGTTCTCTCTTATACACATAGATGAATTTGGAACTCTAAATCCAACATGGTTTGTAGTAGCTCTTTGAAACTTGACAAAATAAAGTAGTTCTCAGTATTGTCTCTATGGTTTGTTTCCTCTTCAAGTAGCCCTAGGCACAGACTGTGGAAAAGCACTTTCATTTAAAGGGGTTGCCAAGCTTGTAAGAAATAACGAGTTTCCGAAATACCAGCAAATATTTTTTCACCCAATCTTGATGATACTTGGTGGTAATGATCGGTACACAAATCCCACTTGGCTCTCCAAATTTTGTTCTTCTAGGTTGATCATTCGTTTACAGTTGCAGTTTTTATTTTTAGGTTTCACTCTGCTCTCTCCTATATAGATAGATGAATTTGGAACTCTAAATCCAACATGGTTTGTAGTAGCTCTTTGAAACTTGACAAAATAAAGGAGTTCTCAGTTTTGACTCTATGATTTGTTTCCTCTTCAAGTAACCCTAGGCACAGACTGTGGAAAAGCACATTCAGAGAGGGGTTGCCAAGCTTCTGAGAAATATCGAGTTTTCAAAATACCTGGAAATATTTTTTCACCCAAACTTGATAATACATGGTGGTAATGATCAGTACAGAAATCCCACATGGGCCACCAAAATTTGTTCTTCTAGGTTTAAGCATTCGTCTACAGAAGCTGTATTTCTATTTAGGTTTCACTCTGTTCTCTCCTATATAGATAGATGAATTTGGAACTCTAAATCCAACATGGTTTGTAGTAGCTCTTTGAAACTTGACAAAATAAAGGAGTTCTCAGTTTTGTCTCTTTGATTTGTTTCCTCTTCAAGTAGCCCTAGGCACAGACTGTGGAAAAGCACATTCATTGAGAGGGGTTGCCAAGCTTTTAAGAAATAACGAGTTACCGAAATACCAGATGATATTTTTTCAACCAATCTTGATGATACTTGGTGGTAATGATCAGTCCACAAATCTCACTTGGCTCACCAAATTTTGTTCTTCTCGGTTTAAGCGTCCGCCTACAGTAGCAGTTTTTCTATTTAGAATTCACTCTGTTATCTCTTATATAGATAGATGAATTTGGAACTCTAAATCCAACATGGTTTGTAGTAGCACTTTGAAACTTGACAAAAAAAGTAGTTCTCAGTTTTGTCTTTATGATTTGTTTCCTCTTCAAGTAGACCTAAGCAGAGACTGTGTAAAAGCACTTTCATTGAAAGGAGTTGCCAAGCTTCCAAGAAATTACGAGTTTCCAAAATACCAGCAAATACTTTTTTCACCCAAACTTGATGATACGAGGTGGTAATGACAAGTAAACAAATCCCACTTGGCTCACCGAATTTTGTTCTTCTAGGTTGAAGCGTTCGTTTACAGTAGCAGTTTTTATTTTAGGTTTCACTTTGTTCTCTCCTATATAGATAGATGAATTTGGTCTAATTCCAACAAGGTTTGTAGTAGCTCTTTGAAACTTGACAAAATAAAGTAGTTATCAATTTTGTCTCTATGGTTTGTTTCCTCTTCATGTAGCCCTATGCACACACTGTGGAAATGCACTTTCATTGAGATGGGTTGCCAAGCTTCTAAGAAATAATGAGTTTTCGAAACACCAGCAAATACTTTTTCACCCAATCTTGATGATACTTGCTGGTAATGATTGGTACAGAAATCTCACTTGACTCACTAAATTTTGTTCTTCTAGTTTGAAGTGTTCGTTTACAGTAGCAGTTTATATTTTTAGGTTTCCCTCTGTTCTCTCCTATATAGATAGCTGAATTTGGAACTCTAAATCCAACATGGTTTGTGGTAGCTCTGTGAAACTTGACAAAAAAAGTAGTTCTCAGTGTTGTCTTTATGATTTGTTTTCTCTTCAAGTAGACCTAAGCAGAGACTGTGTAAAAGCACCTTTATTGAAAGGAGTTGCCAAGCTTCCAAGAAATTACGAGTTTCCGAAATACCAGCAAATACGTTTTCACCCAATCTTGATGATACGTGGTGGTAATGACAAGTACACAAATTCCGCTTGGCTCACCAAATTTTGTTCTTGTAGGTTGAAGCGTTCGTTTACAGTAGCAGTTTTTATTTTAGGTTTCACTTTGTTCTCTCCTATATAGATAGATGAATTTGGAACTCTAAATCCAAATTGGTTTGTAGTAGCTCTTTGAAACTTGACGAAATAAAAGAGTTCTCAGTGTTGTCTCTATGGTTTGTTTCCTGTTCATGTAGCCCTAGGCACAGACTGTAAAAAAGCACTTTCATTGAGAGGGGTTGCCAAGCTTCTATAAATAACGAGTTTCCTCAATACCAGCAAATATTTTTTCACCGAATCTTGATGATACGTGGTGGTAATGATCGGTACACAAAGCCCACTTGGCTCTCCAAATTTTGTTCTTCTAAGTTGAAGCGTTCGTTTACAGTTGCAGTTTTTATTTTTAGGTCACTCTGTTTTCTCCTATATAGATAGCTTAATTTGGAACTCTAAATCCAACATGGTTTGTAGTACCTCTTTGAAACTTGATAAAATAAAGGAGTTCTCAGTTTTGTCTCTATGGTTTGTTTCCTCTTCCAGTAGCCCTAGGCACAGACTGTGGAAAAGCACATTCATTGAGAGGGGTTGCCATGCTTCAAAAAATAACGAGTTTTCAAAATACCAGCAAATATTTTTTCAGCCAAACTTGATGATACTTGGTGGTAATGATCAGTACACAAATCCCACTTGGAGCACCAAATTTTGTTCTTCTAGGTTTAAGCGTTAGTCTACAGTAGCAGTTTTTAGTTTTAGGTTTCACTCTGTTCTCTCCTATATAGATAGCTGAATTTGGAATTCTAAATCCAACATGGTTTGTAGTAGCTCTTTGAAACTTGACAAAAGAAAGGAGTTCTCAGGTTTGTCTCTATGGTTTGTTTCCTCTTCAAGTAGCCCTTAGCCGAGACTGTGGAAAAGCACTTTCATTGAAAGGGATTGCCAAGCTTCCAAGAAATAACGAGTTTCCGAAATACCAGCAAATATTTTTTCACCCAATCTTGATGATACTTGGTGGTAATGACAAGTACACAAATCCCACTTGGCTTACCAAATTTTTTTCTTCTAGGTTTAAGAGTTCATTACAGTAGCAGTTTTAATTATTGGTTTCAATCTGTTCTCTCTTATACACATAGATGAATTTGGAACTCTAATTCCAACATGGTTTGTAGTAGCTCTTTGAAACTTGACAAAATAAAGGAGTTCTCAGTTTTGTCTCTATTGTTTGTTTCCTCTGCAAGTAGCCCTAGGCACAGACTGTGGAAAAGCACATTCATTAAGAGGGGTTGCCAAGCGTCTAAAAAAAACTAGTTTTCAAAATACCAGCAAATATTTTTTCACCCAAACTTGATGATACTTGGTGGTAATGATTAGTACACAAATCCCACTTGGACCACCAAATTTTGTTCTTCTAGTTTTAAGCGTTTGTCTACAGTAGCAGTTTTTATATTTAGGTTTCACTCTGTTCTCTCCTATATAGTTAGATGAATTTGGAACTCTAAATCCAACATGGTTTGTAGTAGCTCTTTGAAACTAGACAAAAAAAGTAGTTCTCAGTTTTGTCTTCATGATTTGCTTCCTTTTCAGGTAGCCATAAGCAGAGACTGTGGAAAAGCACTTTCATTGATAGGAGTTGCCAAGCTTCCAAGAAATTACGAGTTTCCGAAATACCATCAAATACTTTTTCACCCAATCTTGATGATACGTGGTGGTAACGACAAGTACACAAATCCCACTTGGCTCACCAAATTTTGTTCTTCTAGGTTGAAGCGTTCGTTTACAGTAGCAGTTTTTATTTTAGGTTTCACATTGTTCTCTCCTACATAGATAGATGAATTTGGAACTCTAATTCCAAAATGGTTTGTAGTAACTCTTTGAAACTTGACAAAAAAAGTAGTTATCAGTTTTGTCTTTATGATTTGTTTCCACTTCAAGTAACCCTAGGCATAGACTGTGTAAAAGCAATTTCTTTGAAAGCGGTTGCCAAGCTTCCAAGAAATAACGAGTCCGAAATACCAGCAAATATTTCTTCACCCAATCTTGATGATACTTGGTGGTAATGATCGGTTCACAAATCCCACTTGACTCACCAAATATTTTTCTTCTAGTTTGAAGCGTTCTTTTACAGTAGCGGTTTATATTTTTAGGTTTTCCTCTGTTCTCTCCTATATAGGTAGATGAATTTGGAATTCTAAATCCAACATGGTTTGTAGAAGCTCCTTGAAACTTGACAAAATAACGTAGTTCTCAGTTTTGTCTCTATGGTTTGTTTCCTCTTCAAGTAGCCCTAGGCACAGACTGTGGAAAAGCACTTTCATTGAAAGGGGTTGCCAAGCTTCCAAGAAATAACGAGATTCCGAAATACCAGCAAATATTTTTTCTCCCAATCTTGATGATACTTGGTGGTAATGATCGGTACAGAATTTCCACTTGATTCAACAAATTTTGTTTTTCTAGTTTGAAGCGTTCGTTTATACAGTAGCACTTTATATTTTTAGGTTTCCCTCTGTTCTCTCCTATATAGATAGCTGAATTTGGAACTCTAAATCCAACTTGGTTTGAGTTCCTCTTTGAAACTTGTCAAGAAAAAGTAGTTCTCAGTTTTGTCTCTATGATTTGTTTCCTCTTCAAGTAGCCCTAAGCAGAGACCATGGAAAAGCACTTTCATTGAAAGGAGTTGCCAAGCTTCCAAGAAATTACGAGTTTCCGAAAAACCAGCAAATACTTTTTCACCCAATCTTGATGATACATGGTGGTAATGACAAGTACACAAATCCCACTTGGCTCACCAAATTTTGTTCTTCTAGGTTGAAGTGTTCGTTTACAGTAGCAGTTTTTCTTTTTAGGTTTCACTTTGTTCTCTCCTATATAGATGGATGAATTTGGAACTCTAAATCCAACATGGTTTGTAGTAGCTCTTTGAAACTTGACAAAATAAAGGAGTTATCAGTTTTATCTCTATGGTTTGTTTCCTCTTCATGTAGCCATATGAACAGACTGTGGAAAAACACTTTCATTTAAAGGTGTTGCAAAGCTTCCAAGAAATAACGAGTTTCCGAAATACGAGCAAATATTTCTTCACAAATCTTAATGATACTTGGTGGTAATGATCGGTACACAAATCCCACTTGACTCACCAATTTTTTTTCTTCTCGTTTGAAGCCTTTGTTTACAGTAGCGGTTTATATTTTTAGGTTTTCCTTTGTTCTCTCCTATATACGTAGATGAATTTGGAACTCTAAATCCAACATGGTTTGTAATAGCTCTTTGAAACTTGACAAAATAAAGTAGTTATCAGTTTTGTCTCTATGGTTTGTTTCCTCTTAAAGTAGCCCTATTCACAGACTGTGGAAAAGCACTTTCATTGAAAGGGGTTGCCAAGCTTCCAAGAAATAATGAGTTTCCGAAATACCAGCAAATATTTTTTCACCCAATCTTGATGATACTTGGTGGTAATGATCGGTACAGAAATTCCACTTGATTCAACAAATTTTGATTTCTAGTTTGAAGCGTTCGTTAATACAGTAGCACTTTATATTTTTAGGTTTCCCTCTGTTCTCTCCTATATAGATAGCTGAATTTGGAACTCTAAATCCAACATGGTTTGTAGTTCCTCTTTGAAACTTGTCAAATAAAAGTAGTTCTCAGTTTTGTCTCTATGATATGTTTCCTCTTCAAGTAGCCCTAAGCAGAGACTGTGGAAAAGCACTTTCATTGAAAGGAGTTGCCAAGCTTCCAAGAAATTACGAGTTTCCGAAATACCAGCAAATACTTTTTCACATAATCTTGATGGTAGGTGGTGGTAATGACAAGTACACAAATCCCACGTGGCTCACCAAATTTTGTTCTTCTAGGTTGAAGCGTTCGTCTACAGTAGTCGTTTTATATTTAGGTTTCCGTCTGTTCTTTCCTATATAGATAGATGAATTTGGAACTCTAAATCCAACATGGCTTGTAGTCGCTCTTTGAAACTTGACAAAAAAAAGTAGTTCTCACTTTTGTCTGTATGGTTTGTTTCCTCTTCAAGTAGTCCTAAGCAGAGACTGTGGAAAATCACTTTCATTGAAAGGGGTTGGGAAGCTTCCAAGAAATAACGAGTTTCCGAAACAACAGCAAATATTTTTTCACCCAATCTTGATGATACGTGGTGGTAATGATCGGTACACAAATCCCACTTGGCTCACCAAACTTTGTTCTTCGAGGTTGAAGCGTTCATCTACAGTAGTAGTTTTTATGTTTAGGTTTCACTCTGTTCTCTTGTATGTAGATAGATGAATTTCGAACTCTAATCCAACATGGTTTTTAGTAGCTCTTTGAAACTTGACAAAATAAAGGAGTTCTCAGTGTTGTCTCTATGGTTTGTTTCCTCTTCAAGACCCTGGCAGAGACTGTGGAAAAGCCCTTTCATTGAGAGGGGTTGTTAAAGCTTCCAAGGAATAACGAGTTTCCGAAATACCAGCAAATATTTTTTCACCCAATCGTGATGATACTTGCTGGTAATGATCAGTACACAAATTCCACTTGCCTCACCAAATTTTGTTCTTCTAGGTTGAAGCGTTCGTCTACAGTAGAAGTTTTTATATTTAGGTTACACTCTGTTCTCTCCTATATAAATAGATGAATTTGGAACTCTAAATCGAACATGGTGTGTTGTAGCTCTTTGAAACTTGACAAAATAAAGTAGTTCTCAATTTTGTCTCTAGGGTTTGTTTCCTCTTCAAGTAGCCCTAGGCACAGACTGTGAAAAGCATTTTCATTGAGAGTGGTTGCCAAGCTTCTAAGAAATAACGAGTTTCCGAAATACCAGCAAATATTTTTTCACCCAATCTTGAGGACACGTGGTGGTAATGATCAGTACAAAAATCCCACTTGGATCACCAAATTTTGTTCTTCTAGGTTGAAGCGTTCGTCTCCAGTAGCAGTTTTTATTTTTAGGTTTCACTCTGTTTTCTCCTGTATAGATAGATGATTTTGGAACTCTAAATCCAACATGGTTTGTAGTAGGTCTTTGAAACTTGAGAAAATAAAGGAGTTCTCAGTTTTGTCTCAATGGTCTGTTTCCTCTTCATGTAGCCCTAGGCACAGACTGTGGAAAAGCACTTTCATTGAGAGGGGTTGCCAAGCTTCTAAGAAATAACGAGTTTCCAAAATACCAGCAATTATTTTTGCACCCAATCTTTATGATACTTGGTGGTAATGAGCATTACACATATCCCACTTGGGTCACCATATTTTGTTCTTCTAGGTTGAAACGTTCACCTACAGTAGCAGTTTTTATATTTAGGTTTCCCTCTGTTCTCTCTTTTATAGATAGATGCATTTGGAACTGTAAATCTAACATGGTTTGTAATAGCTCTTTGAAACTTGACAAAATAAAGGAGTGCTCAGTTTTGTCTCAATGGATTGTTTCCTCTTCATGTAGCCCTAGGAACAGACTGTGGAGAAGCACTTTCATTGAGAGGGGTTGCCAAGCTTCTAAGAAATAACGAGTTTCCGAAATACCAGCAAATATTTATTCACCCAATCTTGATGATACATGGCGGTAATGATCAGTACAAAAATCCCATTTGGCGCACCAAATTTTGTTCTTATAAGTGAAAGTGTTCGTCTACAGTAGCAGTTTTTATATTTAGGTTTTTCTCTTTTCTCTCCTATATAGATAGATGAATTTGGAACTGTAAATCCAACATGGTTTGTAGTAACTTTTTGAAACTTGACAAAATATACGAGTTCTCATTTTTGTCTCAATGGTTTGTTTCCTCTACAAGTAGCCCTAGGAGAGACTGTGGAAAAGCACTTTAATTGAGAGGGGTTGCCAAGCTTCTAAGAAATAACGAGTTTCCGAAATACCAGCAAATATTTTTGCACCCAATCTTTGTGATACTTGGTGGTAATTATCAGTACAAAAATCCCACTTGGCTCACCAAATTTTGTTCTTCTCGGTTGAAGCGTTCGTCTACAGTAGTAGTTTTTATATTTAGGTTTCACTATCTTCTCTCCTATATAGATAGATGAATTTGGAACTCTAAATCCAACATGGTTTGTAGTAGCTCTTTGAATCATGACAAAATAAAGTAGGTCTCAGTTTTGTCTCTATTGTTTGTTTCCTCTTCAAGAAGCCCTTGGCACAGATGTGGGAAAGCACTTTCATTGAGAGGGGTTGCCAAGCTTCTAAAAAATAACGAGTTTCCGAAATACCGGCAAATATTTTTTAACCCAATCTTGATGATACGTGGTGGTAATGATCAGTACACAAGTCCCACTTGGCTCACCAAATTTGTTCTTCTAGTTTGAACCCTTCATTTACAGTAGCAGTTTTTATTTTTAGGTTTCACTCTGTTCTCTCCTATATAGATAGATGATTTTGGAACTCTAAATCCAACATGGTTTGTAGTAGCTCTTTGAAACTTGACAAAATAAAGGATTTCTCAATTCTGTCTCTATGGTTTGTTTCCTTTTCAAGTAGCCCTAAGCACAGACTGTGGAAAAGCAATTTGATTGAGAGGGGTTGCCAAACTTCTAAAAAATAACTAGTTTCCGAAATACCAGAAAATATTTTTTCACTCAATCTTGATGATAATTGGTGGTAATGATCAGTACACAAACCCACCTGGCTCACAAAATTATGTTCTTCTAGGTTGAAGCGTTTGTCTACAGTAGCAGTTTTTTATATTTGGGTTTCCCTCTGTTCTCTCCTATATAGATAGATGAATTTGGAACGCTAAATCCAACATCGTTGAAGTAGCTCTTTGAAACTAGACAAAAAAAAGGAGTTCTCAGTTTTGTCTCTATGGTTTTTTTCCTCTTCAAGTAGCCCTAATCAGAGACTGTGGAAAAGCACTTTCATTGAAAGGGGTTGCCAAGCTTCCAAGAAATTACGAGTTTCCGAAATACCAGCAAATATTTTTTCACCCAATCTTGATGATACGTGGTGGTAATGATCATTGCACAAATCCCACTTGGCTCACCAAATTTTGTTCATCTAGATTGAAGCGTTCGTCTACAGTAGCAGTATTTATGTTTAGGTTTCACACTGTTCTCTCCTATATAGATAGATGAATTTGGAACTCTAAATTCAACATGGTTTGTATTAGCTCTTTGAAACTTGACAAAATAAAGGAGTTTCCAGTTTTGTCTCTATGGTTTATTTCCTCTTCAAGTAGCCCTAGGCACAGACTGTGGAAAAGCACTTTCATTGAGAGGGGTTGCCAGGCTTCTAAGAAATTACGAGTTACCGAAATACCAGCAAATAGTTTTTCACCCAATCTTGATGATACGTGGTGGTAATGACAACTACACAAATCCCACTTGGCTCACCAAATTTTGTTCTAGGTTGAAGCGTTCGTTTAAAGCAGCAGTATTTATTTTTACTTTTCACTCTGTCCACTTCTATATAGATAAATGAATTTGGAACTCTAAATCCAACATGGTTTGTAGTAGCTCTTTGAAAATTGATAAAATAAAGGAGTTCCCAGTTTTCTCTCTATGGTTTATTTCCTCTTCAAGTAGCCCTAGGCACAGACTGTGGAAAAGCACTTTCATTGAGAGGGGTTGCCAGGCTTCTAAGAAATAACAAGTTTCCGAAATAACAGCAAATATTTTTTCACCCAATCTTGATGATACTTGGTGGTAATGATCAAGACACAAATCCCACTTGGCTCACCAAATTTTGTTCTTCTAGGTTGAAGCGTTCGTCTACAGTAGCAGTTTTTATATTTAGGTTTCACTCTGTTCTCTCCTGTATAGATAGATGAATTTGGAAACACAAATCCAACATGGATTGTAGTAGGTCTTTGAAACTTGAAAAAATAAAGTAGTTCTCAGTTTTGTCTCTACGGTTTGTTTCCTCTTCAATAGCCCTAGGCACAGACTGTGGAAAAGCACTTGCATTGAGAGGGGTTGCCAATCTTCCAAGGAATAACGAGTTTCTGAAATACCAGCAAATATTTGTTCACCCAATCTTGATGATAGTTGGTGGTAATGATCGGTACACAAATCCCACTTGACTCACCAAATTTCGTTCTTCTAGGTTGAATCGTTCGTTTACAGTATCAGTTTATATTTTTAGGTATCCCTCTGTTCTCTCCTATATAGATAGATGAATTTGGAACTCTAAGTCCAACATGGTCTTTAGTAGCTCTTTGAAAGTTGACAAAATAAAGGAGTTCTCAGTTTTGTCTCTATGGTTTGTTTCCTCTTCAATAGCCCTTTGCACAGACTGTGGAAAAGCATTTCATTGAGAGGGGTTGCCAAGCTTCTAAGAAATAACGAGCTTCTGAAATACCAGCAAATATTTTTCACCCAATCATGATGGTACTTGGTGGTAATGATCAGAGCACACATCCCACTTGGCTCACCAAATTTTGTCCTTCTACGTTGAAGCGTTCGTCTACAGTAGCAGTTTTTATATTTAGGTTTTTCTCAGTTCTCTTCTACATAGATAGATGAATTTGGAACCCTAAATCCAACATGGTTTGTAGTAGCTCTTTGAAAGTTCAAAAAAAAAGTAATTCTCAGTTTTGTCTCTATGGTTTGTTTCCTCTTCAAGTAGTCCTAAGCAGAGAATGTGGAAAAGAACTTTCATTGAAAGGGGTTGCCAAGCTTCCAAGAAATTACGAGTTTCCGAAATACCAGCAAAATTTTTTTACCCAATCTTGATGATACGTGGTGGTAATGACAAGTACAAAAATCCCACTTGGTTCAACAAATTTTGTTCTTCTAGTTTGCAGCGTTCGTTTACAGTAGCTGTTTTTATTTTTAGGTTTCACTCTGTTCTCTCCTATATAGATAGATGAATTTGGAACTCTAAATCCAACATGTTTTGTAGTAGCTCTTTAAAACTTGACAAAATAAAGGAGTTCTCAGTTTTGTCTCTATGGTTTCTTTTCTCTTCAAGTAGCCCTAGGCACAGACTGTGGAAAAGCACTTTCATTCAGAGGGGTCGCCAAGCTTCTAAGAAATAAAGAGTTTCCAAAATACTAGCAAATATTTTTTCACCCAATCTTGATGATACTTGGTGCTAAAGATCACTAAACAAATTCCACTTGGCTCACCAAATTTTGTTTTTCTAAGTTGAAGCGTTCGTTTACAGTAGCAGTTTTTATTTTTAGGTTTCACTCTGTAGTCTCCTATATAGATAAAAGAATTTAGAACTCTAAATCCAACATGGTTTGTAGTTGCTCTTTGAAACTTGACAAAATAAAGGAGTTCTCAGTTTTGTCTCTATGGTTTGTTTCCTCTTCAAATAGCCCTAGGCACAGACTGTGGAAAAGCACTTTCATTGAGAGGGGTTGCCAACCTTCTAAGAAATAACGATTTTCCGAAATACCAGCAAATATTTTTTCACCCATTCTTGATGATACTTGGTGGTAATGATCAGTACACAAATCCCACTTGACTCACCAAATTGTGTTTTTCTAGTTTGAAGCGTTCGTTTACAGTAGAAGTTTTTATATTTAGGTATCCCTATGTTCTCTCCTATATAGATAGTTGAATTTGGAACTCTAAATCCAACATGTTTTGTAGTAGCTCTTTGAAACTTGACAAAATAAAGGAGTTCTCAGTTTTGACTCTATGATTTTTTTCTCTTCAAGTAGCCCAAGGCACAGACTGTCGAAAAGCACTTTCACTGAGGGGTTGCCAAGCTTCTAAGAAATAACGAGTTTCCGAAATACAAGCAAATATTTTTTCACCCAATCTTGATGATACGTTTTGGTATTGATCAGCACACAAAATCCCACTTGGATCACCAAATTGTGTTCTTCTTGGATAAAGCGTTTGTCTACAGCAGCAGTTTTTATATTTAGGTTTCCCTCTGTTCTCTCCTATATAGATAGATGAATTTGGAACTCTAAATCCAACATGGTTTGTAGTAGCTCTTTCAAACTTGACAAAAAACGTAGTTCGCAATTTTGTGTCTATGGTTTGTTTCCTCTTCAAGTAAACCTAGGCAGAGACTGTGGAATAGCACTTTCATTGAAAGGGGTTGCCAATCTTCCAAGAAATTACGAGTTACCGAAATACCAGCAAATAGTTTTTCACCCAATTTGATGATACGTGGTGGTAATGACAACTACACAAATCCCACTTGGCTAACCAAATTTTGTTCTAGGTTGAAGCGTTCGTTTAAAGCAGCAGTATTTATTTTTACTTTTCACTCTGTCCACTTCTATATAGATAGATGAATTTGGAACTCTAAATCCAACATGGTTTGTAGTAGCTCTTTGAAACTTGAAAAAATAATGGAGTTCTAAGATTTGTCTCTATGATTTGTTTCCTCTTCAGGTAGCCCTAAGAAGAGCCTGTGGAAAAGCACTTTCATTGAAAGGGGTTGGCAAGCTTCCAAGAAATTACGAGTTTACGAAATACCAGCAAATATGTATTCACCCAATCTTGATGATTCTTGGTGGTAATGACAAGTACACAAATCCCACTTGGTTCACCAAATTTTGTTCTTCTAGTTTGAAGCGTTGGTTTACAGTTGCAGTTTTTATTTTTAGGTTTCATTCTTTTGTCACTTATATAGATCGAGAAATTTGCAACTCTAAACCCAACATGGTTTGTAGGAGCTCTTTGAAACTTGACAAAATAAATTAGTTTTCAGTTTTGTCTCTATGGTTTGTATCCTCTTAAAGTAGCCCTAGGCACAGACTGTGGAAAAGCACTTTAATTGAGAGGGGTAGCCAAGCTTCTAAGAAATAACGAGTTTTTAAAATACCAGCAAATATTTTTTCACCCAATCTTGATGATACTAGGGGGTAATGATCGGTACACAAATCCCACTTGGCTCACCCAATTTTGTTCTTCTAGGTTGAAGCGTTCGTTTACAGTAGCAGTTTATATTGTTAGGTTTCACTCTGTTCTCTCCTAATAGATAGATGAATTTGGAACTCTAAATCCAACATGGTTTGTAGTAGCTCTTCGAAACTTGAGAAAATGAAGGAGTTCTCAGTTTTGTATCTATGGTTTGTTTCCTCTTCAAGTTGCCCTAGGCACAGACTTGGAAAAGCAATTTCATTGAGAGGGGTTGCCAAGCTTCTAAGAAATAACGAGTTTCCGAAATACCAGCAAATATTTTTTCACCCAATCTTGGTAATACTTGGTGGTAATGATCAGTCCACAAATCCCACTTGGCTCACCCAATTTTGTTCTTCTAGCTTTAAGAGTTCGTCTACAGCAGCAGTTTCTATATTTAGGTTTCACTCTGTTCTCTCTTATATAGATAAATGAATTTGGAACTCTAAATCCAACATAGTTTGTAGTAGCTCTTTGAAACATGACAAAATAAAGGAGATCTCAGTTTTGTCTCTATGGATTGTTTCCTCTTCAAGTAGCCCTAAGCTGAGACTGTGGAAAAGCACTTTCATTGAAAGGGGTTGCCAAGCTTCGAAGAAATAACGAGTTTCCGAAATACCAGCAAATATTTTTTCACCTAATCTTGATGATACTTGGTGGTAATGATCGGTACAGAAATCCCACTTGACTCACCAAATTTTGTTCTTCTAGTTTGAAGCATTCATTTACAGTAGCAGTTTATATTTTTAGGTTTCCCTCTGTTCTCTCCTATATAGATAGCTGAATTTGAAACTCTAAATCCAACATGGTTTGTACTAGCTCTTTGAAACTTTACAAAAAAAGTAGTTCTCAGTTTTGTCTCAATAATTTGTTTCCTCTTCAAGTAGCCCTAAGAAGAGACTGTGGAAAAGCACTTTCATTGAAAAGAGTTGTAAAGCTTCCAAGAAATTACGAGTTTCCGAAATACCAGCAAATACTTTTTCACCCAATCTTGATGATACTTGGTGGTAATGATCAGTAAACAAATCCCACTTGGCCACCAAATTTTGTTTTTCTAGGTTTAAGTGTTCGTCTACAGTAGCAGTTTTTATATTTAGGTTTCACTCTGTTCTCTCCTATATAGATAGATGAATTTGGAACTCTAAATCCAACATGGTGTGTAGTAGCTATTCGAAACTTGACAAAATAAAGGAGTTCTCAGTTTTGTCTCTATGGTTTGTTTCCTCTTCAAGTAGCCCTAGGAACAGACTGTGACAAGCACTTTTAATGAGAGGGGTTGCCAAGCTTCTAAGAAATAACGGGTTTCTAAAATACCAGCAAATATTTTTTCACCCAATCTTGATGATACTTGGTGGTAATGATCAGTCAACAAATCCCACTTGGCTCACCAAATTTTGTTCTTCTATGTTTAAGCGTTCGTCTACACTAGCAGTTTTTAAATTTAGGTTTCTCTCTGCCCTCTCTTATATAGATAGATGAATTTGGAACTCAAAACCTAACATGGTTTGTAGTAGCTCTTTGAAACTTGACAAAATAAAGGAGTTCTCAGTTTTGTCACTATGGTTTGTTTCCTCTTCAAATAGCCCTAAGCACAGATTGTGGAAAAGCATTTTCATTGAGAGAGGTTGCCAAGCTTCTAAGAAATAACGAGTTTCCAAAAAACCAGCAAATATTTTTTCACCGAATCTTGGTGATACTTGGTGGTAGTGATCAGTACACAAATCCAACTTGGCCCACCAAATTTTGTTCTAGGTTGAAGCGTTCTTCTACAGTAGCAGTTTTCATATTTAGGTTTCTCTCTGTTCTCTCCTATATAAATAGATTAATTTGGAACACTAAATCCAACATTGTTTGTAGTAGCTCTTTGAAACTTGAAAAAATAATGGAGTTCTCAGATTTTCCCTATGATTTGTTTCCTCTTCAAGTAGCCCTAAGAAGAGCCTGTGGAAAAGCACTTTCATTAAAAGGGGTTGCCAAGCTTCCAAGAAATTACGAGTTTCCGAAATACCAGCAAATATTTTTTCACCCAATCTTGATGATTCTTGGTGGTAATGACAAGTACACAAATCCCACTTGGCTCACCAAATTTTGTTACTCTAGGTTGAAGCGTTGGTTTACAGTAGCAGTTTTTATTTTTAGGTTTTATTCTGTTCTCTCTTATATAGATCAAAAAATTTGGAACTCTAAATCCAACATGGTTTGTAGTAGCTCTTTGAAACTTGACAAAATAAATTAGTTTTCAATTTTGTCTCTATGGTTTGTATCCTCTTAAAGTAGTCCTAGGCACAATCTTTGGAAAAGCACTTTAATTGAGAGGGGTTGCCAAGCTTCTAAGAAATAAGGAGTTTCCGAAATAACAGCAAATATTTTTTCACCCAATCTTGATGATACTTGGTGGTAATGATCGGTACACAAATCCCACTTGGCTCACCCAATTTTGTTCTTCTAGGTTGAAGCGTTCGTTTACAGTAGCAGTTTATATTTTTAGGTTTCCCTCTGTTCTCTTCTATATACATAGATGAATTTGGAACTCTAAATCCAACATGGTTTGTAGTAGCTTTTGAAACTTTGCAAAATAAAGTAGTTCTCTGTATTGTTTCTATGGTTTGTTTCCTCTTCAAGTAGCCCTAGGCACAGACTATGGAAAATCACTTTCATTGAAAGGGGTTGCCAAGCTTCCAAGAAATAAAGAGTTTCCGAAATACCAGCAAATATTTTTTTAACCAATCTTGATGATACTTGGTGGTAATGATTGGTACACAAATCCCATTGACTCACCAAATTTTGACACTTCTAGGTTGAAGCATTCGTTTACAGTAGCAGTTTATATTTTTACGTTTCCCTCTGTTCTCTCCTATGTAGATAGATGAATTTGGATCTCTAAATCCAACATGATTTGTAGTAGCTCTTTGAAACTTGACAAAATAAAGGAGTTCTCAGTTTTGTCTCTCTGGTTGGTTTCCTGTTCAAGTAGCCATAGGCACAGACTGTGGAAAAGCACTTTCATTGAGAGGGGTTGCCATCTTCCAAGAAATAACGAGTTTCCGAAATACCACGAAATATTTTTTCACCCAATCTTGATGATACTTGGTGATAATGATCAGTACACAAATCCCACTTGGCTCAATAAATTGTGTTCTTCTAGGTTGAAGCGTTCATCTACAGTAGCAGTTTTTATATTTAGGTTTCCCTCTGTTCTCTCCTATATAGATAGATGAATTTGGAACTCTAAATCTAACATGGTTTGTATTATCGCCTTGAAACTTGACAAATTAAAGGAGTTCTCAGTTTTGTCTCTTTGTTTTGTTTCCTCCTCACGTAGCTCTAAGCAGAGACTGTGGAAAAGCACTTTCATTGAAAGGAGTTGCCAAGCTTTCAAGAAATTATGAGTTTCCGAAATACCAGCAAATATTTTTTCACCCAATCTTGATGATACGTGGTCGTAATGACAAGTACAGAATTCCCACTTGGCTTACCAAATTTTGTTCTTCTAGGTTGAAGCGTTCGTTTACAATAGCAGTTTTTATTTTTAGTTTTCACTTTGTTATCTCCTATATAGATAGATGAATTTGGAATGCTAAATCCAACATGGTTTGTAGTAGCTATTTGAAACTTGACAAAATAAAGAGTGCTCCGTTTTGTCTCTATGGTTTGTTTCATCTTCAAGTAGCCCTAGGCACAGACTGTGGAAAAGCACTTTCATTGAAAGGGGTTGCCATCTTCCAAGAAATAACGAGTTCCGAAATACCACGAAATATTTTTTCACCCAATCTCGATGATACTTGGTGGTAATTATGAGTACACAAATCCCACATGGCTCACCAAATTTTGTTCTTCGAGGTGAAGCGGTCGTTTACAGTAGTAGTTTTATTTTTAGGTTTCACTCTGTTCTCTCCAATATAGATAGAAGAATTTGGAACTCTTAATCCAACATGGTTTGTAGTAGCTTTTTGAAACTTGACAAAATAGAGGAGTTCTCAGTTTTATCCCTATGGTTTTTTTCCTCTTCAAGTAGTCCTAAGCAGAGACTGTGGAAAAGCACTTTCATTGAAAGGAGTTGCCAAGCTTCCAAGAAATTACAAGTTTCCAAAACACCAGCAAATATTTTTTCTCCCAATCTTGATGATACGTGGTGGTAATGACAAGTACACAATTCCCACTTGGCTCACCAAATTTTGTTCTTCTAGGTTGATGCGTTCGTTTACAGTAGCAGTTTTTCTTTTTAGGTTTCACTCTGTTCTCTCCTACATAGATAGATGAATTTGGAACACTAAATCCAAAATGGTTTGTAGTAGCTCTTTGAAACTTGAAAAAATAAAGGAGTTCTCGGTTTTGTCTTTATGGTTTGTTTCCTCTTCAAGTAGCCCTAATCACAGACTGTGGAAAAGCACTTTCATTGAGAGGGATTGCCAAGCTTCTAAGCAATAACGAGTTTCGGAAATACCATGAAATATTTTTTCACCCAATCTCGATGATACTTGGTGTTAATTATGAGTACACAAATCCCACTTGGCTCACCAAATTTTGTTCTTCTAGGTTGAAGCGTTCGTTTTCAGTAGCAGTTTTTCTTTTTAGGTTTCACTCTGTTCTCTCCTATATAGATAGATGAATTTGGAACACTAAATCCAAAAATGGTTTGTAGTAGCTCTTTGAAACTTGAAAAAATAAAGGAGTTCTCAGTTTTTTCTCTATGGTTTGTTTCCTCTTCAAGTAGCCCTAGGCACAGACTGTGGAAAAGCACTTTCATTGAGCGGGGTTGCCAAGCTCGTAAGAAATAAGGATTTCCGAAATACCAGCAAATACTTTTCACCCAAACTTGATGATACGTGGTGGTAATGATCAGTACACAAATCCCACGAGCCTCAACAAATTTTGTTCTTCTAGGTTGAAGCGTTCGTCTACATTAGCAGTTTTTATGTTTAGGTTTCACCCTGTTCTCTCCTATATAGATAGATGAACTTGGAACTCTAAATCCAACATGGTTTGTAGTAGCTCTTTGAAACTTGACAAAATAAAGGAGTTCTCAGTTTTGTCTCTATGGTTTGTTTCCTCTTCAAGTAGCCCTAGGCACAGACCGTGGAAAAGCCCTTTCATTGAAAGGGGTTGCCAATCTTCCAAGAAATAACGAGTTTCCGAAATATCCCCAAATATTTTTTCACCCAATCTCGATGATACTTGGTGGTAATGATCGGTACACAAATCCCACTTGGCTCACAAAATTTTGTTCTTCTAGTTTGAAGCTTTCGTGTACAGTAGCAGTTTATATTTTTAGGTTTCCCTCTGTTCTCTCCTATATACATAGATGAATTTGGAACTCTAAATATAACATGGTTTGTAGTAGCTCTTTGAAACTTGACAAAATTAAGAAGTTCTCAGTTTTGTCTCTATGGTTTGTTTCCTCTTCATGTAGCCCTAGGCACAGACTGTGGAAAAGCACTTTCATTGAGAGGGGTTGCCAAGCTTCTAAAAAATAATGAGTTTCCGAAATACCAGCAAATATTTTTTCACCCAATCTCGATGATACTTGGTGGTAATGATCGGTACACAAATCCCACTTGGCTCACAAAATTTTGTTCTTCTCGTTTGAAGCTTTTGTGTACAGTAGCAATTTATATATTAGGTTTCCCTCTGTTCTCTCCTATATACATAGATGAATTTGGAACTCTAACTCCAACATGGTTTGTAGTAGCTCTTAGAAACTTGACAAAATAAAGTAGTTCAGTTTTGTCTCTATGGTTTGTTTTCTCTTCATGTAGCCCTAGGCATAGACTGTGGAAAAGCAGTTTCATTGAAAGGGGTTGCCAAGCTTCCAAGAAAAAACGAGTTTTCGAAATATCAGCAAATATTTTTTTACAGAATCTCGATGATACTTGGTGGTAATGATCTGTACACAAATCACACTTGACTCACAAAATTTTGTTCTTCTAGTTTGAAGCTTTCGTTTACAGTAGCAGTTTATATTTTTAGGTTTCCCTCTGTTCTCTCCTATATAGATAAATGAATTTGGAACTCTAAATCCAACATGGTATGTAGTAGCTCTTAGAAACTTGACAAAAAAAAGGAGTTCTCAGTTTTGTCTCTATGGTTTGTTTCCTCTTCAAGTACAAGTACACAAATCCCACTTGGATGACCAAGTTTTGTTCTTCTAGGTTGAAGCTTTCGTTTACAGTAGCAGTTTTTTATTTTTAGGTTTCCCTCTGTTCTCTCCTATATAGATAGATGAATTTGGAACTCTTAATCCAACATGGTTTGTAATAGCTCTTTGAAAGTTGACAAAATAAAGGAGTTCTCAGTTTTGTATCTATCAATTGTTTTCTCTTCAATTAGCCCTAGGCACAGACTGTGGAAAAGCAAATTCATTGAGAGGGGTTGCCAAGTTTCTAAGAAATAACGAGTTTCCGAAATACCAGCAAATATTTTTCCACCAATCCTGATTATACTTGGAGGTAATGATCAGTACAGAAATCCCACTTGGCTCACCAAATTTTGTTCTTCTAGGTTGAATCGTTCGTCTACAGTAGTAGTTTTTATATTTAGGGTTCCCTCTGTTCTCTCCTATATAGATAGATGAATTTGGAACTCTAAATCCAACATGGTTTGTAGTAGCTCTTTGAAACTTGAGAAATAAAGGAGTTCTCAGTTTTGTCTCTTTGATTTGTTTTCTATTCAAGTAGCCCTAAGCAGAGACTGTGGGAAAGCATTTTCATTGAAAGGGGTTGCAGCTTCCAAGAAATTACGAGTTTCCGAAATACCAGCAAATATTTTTTCACCCCATATTGATGATACGTTGTGGTAATGACAAGTACACAAATCCCACTTGGCTTACCAAGTTTTGTTCTTCTAGGTTGAAGCGTTCGTTTACAGTAGCAGTTTTTAATTTTAGGTTTCACTCTGTTCTCTCCGATATAGATAGATGAATTTGGAACACTAAATCCAAAATGGTTTACAGGAGCTCTTTGAAACTTGACAAAATAAAGAGGTTCTCGATTTTCACTTTATGGTTTTTTTCCTCTTCAAGTAGCCATAAGCAGAGACTGTGGGAAAGCACTTTCATTGAAAGGGGTTGCCAAGCTTCCAAGAAATTACGAGTTTCCGAAAAACCAGAAAATATTTTTTCACCCAATCTTGATGATACTTGGTGGTAATGATCAGCACACAAATGCCACTTGGCTCACCAAATTGTGTTCTTCTAGGTTGAAGCGTTCGTCTACAGTAGCAGTTTTATATGTAGGTTTTCCTGTGTTCTCTCCTATATAGATAGATGAATTTGAAACTCTAAATCCAACATGGTTTGTACTAGCTCTTTGAAACTTGGCAAAATAAAGGAGTTTTCAGTTTTGTCTCTGTGGTTTTTTCCTCTTCAAGTAGCCGTAGGCACAGACTGTCTAAAAGCACTTTTATTGTGAGGGGTTGCCAAGCTTCTAAGAAATAACGAGTTTCCAAAATACCAGCAAATATTTTTTCACCCAATCTTGATGATACTTTGTGGTAATGATCAATACAAAAATCACACTTGGCTCACCAAATTATGTTCTTCTAGGTTGAAGCGTTCGTCTACAGTAGCAGTATTTATATTTAGGTTTCCCTCTTTTCGCTCCTATACAGATAGATGAATTTCGATCTCTTAATCCAACATGGTTTGTAGTAGCATTTTGAAACTTCACAAAATAAAGGAGTTCTCAGTTTTGTCTCTATGGTTTGTTTCCTCTTCAAGTTGCCATAGGCACAGAATGTGGAAAAGCACTTTCATTGAGAGGGGTTGCCAAGCTTCTAAGAAAAAACGAGTTTCCGAAATACCAGCAAATATTTTTTCACCCAATCTTTATGATACTTGGTGGTAATGATCAGCACACAAATCCCACTTGGCTCACCAAATTATGTTCTTCTAGGTTGAAGCGTTCGTCTACAGTAGCAGTTTTTATATTTAGGTTTCAGTCTGTTCTCTCCTATATAGATAGATGAATTTGGTACTCTAAATCCAACATGGTTTGTAGTAGCTCTTTGAAACATGACAAAATAAAGTAGTTCTCAGTTTTGTCTCTATGGTTTGTTTTCTCTTGAGTAGCCCTAGGCACAGACTGTGGAAAAGCACTTTCATTGAAAGGGTTGCCAAGCTTCCGAGAAATTACGAGTTTCCGAAATACCAGCAAATATTTTTTCACCCAATCTTGATGATACATGGTGGTAATGATCGGTACACAAATCCCACTTGGCTCACCAATTTTTGTTTTTCTATTTTGAAGCTTTCGTTTATAGTAGCAGTTTATATTTTTAGGTATCCCTCTGTTCTCTCCTATATAGATAGATGGATTTGGAACTCTAAATCCAACATGGTATGTAGTAGCTCTTTGAAACTTCACAAAATAAAGGAGTTCTCAGTTTTGTCCCTATGGTTTGTTTCCTATCCAAGTAGTCCTAGGCACTGCCTGTGGAAAAGCACATTCATTGAGAGGGATTGCCAAGCTTCTAAGAAATAACGAGGTCCCGAAATACCAGCAAATATTTTTTCACCCAATCTTGATGATACTTGGTGGTAATGATCAGTACACAAATCCCACTTAGCTCACCAAATTTTGTTCTTCTAGGTTGAAGCGTTCTTCTACCGTAGCAGTTTTTATATTTAGGTTTCACTCTGTTCTTTCCTATATAGATAGATGAATTTGGAACTCTAAATCCAACATGGTTTGTAATAGCTCTTTGAAAGTTGACAATATAAAGGAGTTCTCAGTTTTGTCTCTATGGTTTGTATAGTCTTCAAGTAGCCCTAAGCAGAGACTGTGGAAAAGCACTTTCATTGAAAGGGATTTCCAAGGTTCCAAGAAATTGCGAGTTTCTTAAATACCAGCAAACATTTTTACACCCAATCTTGATGATACGTGGTAGTAATGACAAGTACACAAATCCCATTTGGCTCACCAAATTTTGTTCTTCTAGGTTGAAGCGTTCGTCTACAGTAGCAGTTTCTATATTTCGGTTTCCCTCTGTTATCTCTTATATAGATAGATGAATTTAAAACTCTAAATCCAACATGGTTTGTAGTAGCTCTTTGAAACTTGACTAAAAAAAGAAGTTTTCAGTTTTGTCTCTATGGTTTGTTTCCTCTTCACGTAGCCCTAAGCAGAGACTGTGGTAAAGCACTTTCATTGAAAGTGGTTGCCAAGCTTCCAAGAAATTATGAGTTTCCGAAATACCAGCAAATATTTTTTCACCCAATCTTGATCATACTTTGTGGTAATGAACAGTACACAAATCCCACGTGGCTCACCAAATTTTGTTCTTCTAGGTTGAAGCGTTCGTCTACAGTAGCAGTGTTTATATTTAGGTTTCCCTCTGTTCTCTCCTATATAGATAGATGAATTTGGACCTCGAAATCCAACATGGTTTGTAGTAGCTCTTTGAAAGTTGACAATACAAAGTAGTTCTCAGTTTTGTCTCTATGGTTTGTATAGTCTTCAAGTAGCCCTAATCAGATAATGTGGAAAAGCACTTTCATTGAAAGGGATTTCCAAGCTTCCAAGAAATTACGAGTTTCTTAAATACCAGCAAATATTTTTTCACCCAATCTTGATGATACTTGGTGGTAATGATCAGTACACAAATCAAACTTGACTCACCAAATTTTGTTCTTCTAGGTTGAAGCGTTCGTCTAGAGTAGCAGTTTTTATATTTCTGTTTCACTCTATTCTCTCCTATACAGATAGATGAATTTGGAACACTAAATCCAACATGGTTTGTAGTAGCTCTTTGAAACTTGACAAAATAAAGGAGTTCTCAGTTTTGTCTCTATGGTTTGTTTCCTCTTCAAGTAGCCCTAGGCATAGACTGTCTAAAAGCACTTTTATTCGAGGGGTTGCCAAACTTCTAAGAAATAACGAGTTTCCGAAATACCAGCAAATATTTTTTCACCCAATCTTGATGATACTTTTGGTAATGAACAGTACACAAATCCCACTTGGCTCACCAAATTTTGTTCTTCTAGGTTGAAGCGTTCGTCTACAGTAGCAGTATTTATATTTAAGTTTCCCTCTGTTCTCTCCTATATAGATAGATGAATTTGGAACTCTAAATCCATCATGGTTTGTAGTAGCTCTTTGAAACTTGACAATATAAAGGAGTTCTCAGTTTTGTCTCTATGGTTTGTATAGTCTTCAAGTAGCCCTAAGCGGAGACTGTGGAAAAGCACTTTCATTGAAAGGAATTTCCAAGCTTCCAAGAAATTGCGAGTTTCTTAAATACCAGCAAATATTTTTACACCCAATCTTGATGATACGTGGTGGTAATGACAAGTACACAAATCCCACTTGGCTCACCAAATTATGTTCTTCTAGGTTGAAGCATTCGTCTACAGTAGTCGTTTTTATATTTAGGTTTCCCTATGTTCTCTCTTTCTTAGATAGATGAATTTTGAACTCTAAATCCACTTGGTTTGTAGTCGCTCTTTGAAACTTGACCAAAAAAAGTAGTTTTCAGTTTTGTCTCTATGGTTTGTTTCCTCTTCAAGTAGCCCTAAGCAGAGACTGTGGTAAAGCACTTTCATTGAAAGGGGTTGCCAAGCTTCCAAGAAATTACGAGTTTCCGAAATACCAGCAAATATTTTTTCACCCAATCTTGATGATACTTGGTGGTAATGATCAGTACACAAATCCCACTTGGCTCACGAAATTGTGTTCTTCTAGGTTGAAGCGTTCGTCTACAGTAGCAGTTTTTATATGTATTTTTTCCTCTGTTCTCTCCTATATAGATAGATGAATTTGAAACTCTAAATCCAACATGGTTTGTACTAGCTCTTTGAAACTTGACAAAATAAAGGAGTTTTCAGTTTTGTCTCTATGGCTTGTTTCCTCTTCAAGTAGCCCTAGGCACAGACTCTGGAAAAGCAAATTCATTGAGAGGGGTTGCCAAGCTTCTAAGAAATAACAAGTTTCCGAAATACCAGCAAATATTTTTCCCCCAATCTTGATGATACTTGGTGGTAATGATCAGTACACATATCCCACTTGGCTCACAAAATTTTGTTCTTCTGGGTTGAAGCGTTCGTCTACAGAAGCAGTTTTTATATTTAGGATTCCCTCTGTTCTCTCCTATATAGATAGATGAATTTGGAACTCTAAATCAAACATGGTTTGTAGTAGCTCTTTGAAACTTGACAAAATAAAAGAGTTCTCAGTTTTGTCTCTATGATTTGTTTCTTATTCAAGTAGCCATAAGCAGAGACTGTGGGAAAGCACTTTCATTGAAAGGGGTTGCCAAGCTTCCAAGAAATTACGAGTTTCCGAAAAACCAGAAAATATTTTTCACCCAATCTTGATGATACTTGGTGGTAATGATCAGTACACAAATCCCACTTGGCTCACCAAATTGTGTTCTTCTAGGTTGAAGCGTTTGTCTACAGTAGAAGTTTTTATATGTAGGTTTCCTCTGTTCTCTCCTATATAGATAGATGAATTTGAAACTCTAAATCCAACATGGTTTGTACTAGCTCTTTGAGTCATGACTAAATAAAGGAGTTCTCAGTTTTTTCTCTATGGTTTGTTTCCTCTTCAAGTAGCCCTAGGCACAGACTGTCTAAAAGCACTTTTATTGCGAGGGGTTGCCAAGCTTCTAAGAAATAACAAGTTTCCGAAATACCAGTAAATATTTTTTCACCCAATCTTGATGATACTTTGTGGTAATGATCAGTACAAAATCACACTTGGCTCAACAAATTTTGTTCTTCTAGGTTGCAGCGTTCGTCTACAGTAGCAGTATTTATATTTAGGTTTCCCTCTGTTCTCTCCTATATAGATAGATGAATTTGGAACTCTAAATCCAACATGGTTTGTAGTACCATTTTGAAACTTCACAAAATAAAGGAGTTCTCAGTTTTGTCTCTATGGTTTGTTTCCTCTTCAAGTAGCCATAGGCACAGAATGTGGAAAAGCACTTTCATTGAGAGTGGTTGCCAAATTCCAAGAAATAACGAGTTTCCAAAATACCAGCAAATATTTTTTCACCCAATCGTGATGATACATGGTGGTAATCATCGGTACACAAATCCCACTTGGCTCACCAATTTTTGATTTTCTAGTTTGAAGCTTTCGTTTACACTAGCAGTTTATATTTTTAGGTATCCCTCTGTTCTCTCCTATATAGATAGATGAATTTGGAACTCTAAATCCAACATGGTATGTAGTAGCTCTTTGAAACTTGACAAAATAAAGGAGTTCTCAGTTTTGTCACTATGGTTTGTATCCTCTCCAAGTAGCCCTATTCACTGACTGTGGAAAGCACTTTCATTGAGAGGGATTGCAAAGCTTCTAAGAAATAACGAGTTCCCGAAATACCAGCAAATATTTTTTCACCCAATCTTGATGATACTTGGTGGAAATGATCAGTACACAAATCCCACTTGGCTTACCAAATTTTGTTCTTCTAGTTTGAAGCGTTCTTCTACAGTAGTAGTTTTTATATTTAGGTTTCACTCTGTTCTTTCATATATAGATAGATGAATTTGGAACTCTAAATCCATCATGGTTTGTAGTAGCTCTTTGAAACTTGATAAAACAAAGTAGTTCTCAGTTTTGTCTCTATGGTTTGTATAGTCTTCTAGTACCCCTATGCAGAGACTGTGGAAAAGCACTTTCATTGAAAGGGGTTTCCCAGCTTCCTAGAAATTGCGAGTTTCTAAAATACCAGCAAATATTTTTTCACCCAATCTTGAGGACACGTGGTGGTACTGACAAGTACAAAAATCCCACTTGGCTCACCAAATTGTGTTCTTCTAGGTTGAAGCGTTCATTTACATTTGCAGTTTTTATTTTTAGGTTTCACTCTGTTCTCTCCTATATAGATACATGAATTTGGACCTCGAAATCCAACATGGTTTGTAGTAGCTCTTTGAAAGTTGAAAAAATAAAGGAGTTCTCAGTTTTGTCTCTATGGTTTGTATAGTCTTCAAGTAGCCCTAAGCAGAGACTGTGGAAAAGCACTTTCATTGAAAGGGATTTCCAAGCTTCCAAGAAATTGCGAGTTTCTTAAATACCAGCAAATATTTTTACACCCAATCTTGATGATACGTGGTGGTAATGACAAGTACACAAATCCCATTTGGCTCACCAAATTTTGTTCTTCTAGGTTGAAGCGTTCGTCTACAGTAGCAGTTTCTATATTTCGGTTTCCCTCTGTTATCTCTTATATAGATAGATGAATTTAAAACTCTAAATCCAACATGGTTTGTAGTAGCTCTTTGAAACTTGACCAAAAAAGAAGTTTTCAGTTTTGTCTCTATGGTTTGTTTCCTCTTCATGTAGCCCTAAGCAGAGACTGTGGTAAAGCACTTTCATTGAAAGTGGTTGCCAAGCTTCCAAGAAATTACGAGTTTCCGAAATACCAGCAAATATTTTTTCACCCAATCTTGATGATACTTGGTGGTAATGATCAGTACACAAATCCCACTTGGCTCACCAAATTGTGTTCTTCTAGGTTGAAGCGTTCGTCTAGAGTAGCAGTTTTTATATTTAGGTTTCACTCTATTCTCTCCTATACAGATAGATGAATTTGGAACTCTAAATCCAACATGGTTTGTAGTAGCTCTTTGAAACTTCACAAAATAAAGGAGTTCTCAGTTTTTTCTCTATGGTTTGTTTCCTCTTCAAGTAGCCCTAGGCACAGACTGTGGAAAAGCACTTTCATTGAGAGGGGTTGCCGAGCTTCCAAGAAATAATGATTTTCCGAAATACCAGCAATATTTTTTCACCCAATCTTGATGATACGTGTTGGTAAAGACAAGTACAAAAATCCCACTTGGCTCACCAAATTTTGTTCTTCTAGTTTGAAGCGTTCGTCTACAGTAGCAGTTTTTATATGTAGGTTTCACTCTGTTCTCTCTTATACAGATAGATGAATTTGGAACACTTAATCCAACATGTTTTGTAGTAGCTCTTTGAAACTTGACAAAATAAAGTAGTTTTCAGTTTTGTCTCTATGGTTTGTTTTCTCTACAAGTCGCCCTAGGCACAGACTTTTTAAAAGCACTTTCTTTGAAATGGGTTGCCAAGCTTCCAAGAAATTACGAGTTTCCGAAATCCCAGCAAATATTTTTTCAACCAATCTTGTTGATACGTGGTGGTAATGACAAGTACACAAATCCCATTTGGCTCACCAAATTTTGTTCTTCTAGGTTCAAGCGTTCGTCTACAGTAGCAGATTCTATATTTTGGTTTCTCTCTCTTATCTCTTATATAGATAGATGAATTTCAAACTCTAAATCCAACATGGTTTGTAGTAGCTCTTTGAAACTTGACCAAAAAAAGTAGTTTTCAGTTTTGTCTCTATGGTTTTTTTCCTCTTCAAATAGCCCTAAGCAGAGACTGTGGTAAAGCACTTTCATTGAAAGGGGTTGCCAAGCTTCCAAGAAATTACGAGTTTCCGAAATACCAGCAAATATTTTTTCACCCAATCTTGATGATACTTGGTGGTAATGATCAGTACACAAATCCCACTTGGCTCACGAAATTGTGTTCTTCTAGGTTGAAGCGTTCGTCTACAGTAGCAGTTTTTATATGTATTTTTTTCTCTGTTCTCTCCTATATAGATAGATGAATTTGAAACTCTAAATCCAACATGGTTTGTACTAGCTCTTTGAACCTTGACAAAATAAAGGAGTTCTCAGTTTTGTCTCTATCGTTTGTATCCTCTTCAAGTAGCCCTAGGCATAGACTGTGGAAAAACACTTTCATTAGAGGTGTTGCCAAGCTTCTAAGAAATAACGAGTTTCCGAAATACCATCAAATAGTTTTTTCACCCAATCTTGATGATACTTGGTGGTAATGATCGGTACAAAAATCCCACTTGGCTCACCAACTTTGGTCCTTCAAGGTTAAAGCGTTCATTGACAGTAGCAGTTTATATTTTTAGGGTTCCCTCTGTTCTCTCCTATATAGATTGATGAATTTGAAACTCTAAATCCAACATGGTTTGTAGTACCTCTTTGAAAGTTGACAAAATAAAGGAGTTCTCCGTTTTGTCTCTATGGTGTGTTTCCTCTTCAAGTATCCCTAGGCAGAGACTGTGGAAAAGCATTTTCATTGAGAGGGGTTACCAAGCTTCTAAGAAATAACGAGTTTCCGAAATACCAGCAAATATTTTTCACCCAATCTTGATGATACGTGGTGGTAATGACAAGTACACAAATCCCATTTGGCTCATCAAATTTTGTTTTCTAGGTTGAAGCGTTCGTCTACAGTAGCAGTTTTTATGTGTAGGTTTCACTCTGTTCTCTCCTATGTAGATAGATGGATTTGGAACTCTAAATCCAACATGGTTTGTAGTAGCTATTTGAAAGTTGACAAAATAAAGGAGTTCTCAGGTTTGTCTCTATAATTTGTTTCCTCTTCAAGTAGCCCTAAGCAGAGACTGTGGAAAAGCACTTTGTTTGAAAGGGGTTGCCAAGCTTCCAAGAAATTACGAGTTTCAGCCATATAAGCAAATATTTTTTTCACCCAATCTTGATGATACTTGGTGTTAACTCAAGTACAAAAATCCCACTTGGCTCACCAAATTTTGTTATCTAGGTTGAAGCGTTCGTCTACAGTAGTCGTTTTTACATTTAGGTTTCCCTCTGTTCTCTCCTATATAGATAGATGAATTTGGAACTCTAAATCCAACATGGTTTGTAGTCGCTCTTTGAAACTTGACAAAAAAAAGTAGTTCTCAGTTTTGTCTCTATAATTTGTTTCCTCTTCAAGTAGCCCTAAGCAGAGACTGTGGAAAAGCACTTTCATTGAAAGGGGTTGCCAAGCTTCCAAGAAATAACGAGTTCCGATATACCAGCAAATATTTTTTCACTCAATCTTGATGATACGTGGTGGTAATGATCGGTACACAAATCCCACTTGGCTCACCAAGTTTTGTTCTTCTAGGTTGAAGCTTTCGTTTACAGTAGCAGTTTTTATTTTTAGGTTTCCCTCTGTTCTCTCCTATATAGATAGATGAATTTGGAACTCTAAATCCAACATGGTTTGTAGTCGCTCTTTGAAACTTGACAAAATAAAGGAGTTCTCACTTTTGTCTCTATGGTTTGTTTCCTATTACAGTAGCCCGAAGCACAGACTGTGGAAAAGCACTTTCATTGAAAGGGGTTGCCAAGCTTCTAAGAAATAACGAGTTTCCGAAATACCAGCAAATATTTTTTCAGCCAATGTTTTTGATACTTGGTAGTAATGATCGGTACACAAATCCCACTTGACTCACCAAATTATGGTCTTCTATGTTGAAGCGTTCGTTTACAGTAGCAGTTTATATTTTTAGGTTTCCCTCTGTTCTCTCTTATATAGATAGATGAATTTGGAACTCTAAATCCAACATGGTTTGGAGTAGCTCTTTTAAACTTGACAAAATAAAGGAGTTCTCAGTTTTGCCTGTATGGTTTGTTTCCTCTTCAAGTAGCCCTAGGCACAGACTTTGGAAAAGCACTTTCATTGAGAGGGGTTGCCAAGCTTCTAAGAAATAAAGAGTTTCCGAAATGCCAGCAAATATTTTTTCAACCAATATTGATGATACTAGGTGGTAATGGTGAGTACACCAATCCCACTTGGCTCACCAAATTTTGTTCTTCAAGGTTGAAGGGTTCGTCAACAGTAGCAGTTTTTATATGTAGGTTTCACTCTGTTTTCTATTATATAGATATGTGAATTTGGAACTCTAAATCCAACATGGTTTGTAGTAGCTCTTTGAAACTTGACAAAATAAAGGAGTTCTCAGTTTTGTCTCTATGGTTTGTTTCCTCTTCAAGTAGCCCTAAGCAGAGACTGTGGAAAAGCACTTTCATTGAATGGGGTTGCCAAGTTTCCAAGAAATTTCGAGTTTCCGAAATACCAGCAAATATTTTTTCACCCAATCTGGATGATACGTGGTGGTAATGACAAGTACACAAGTCCCACTTGACTCACCAAATTTTGTTCTTCTAGGTTGAAGCGTTAGTCTACAGTAGTCGTTTTTATATTTAGGTTTCCCTCTGTTCTCTCCTTTATAGATAGATCAATTTGGAACTCTAAATCCAACATGGATTGTAGTCGCTCTTTGAAACTTGACAAAAAAAATGTAGTTCTCAGTTTTGTCTCTATGGTTTGTTTCCTCTTCAAGTAGCCCTAAGCAGAGACTGTCGAAAAGCACTTTCGTTGAAAGGGCTTCCAAGCTTCCAAGAAATAACGAGTTTCCAAATTACCAGCAAATATTTTTCCACCCAATCTTGATGATACTTGGTGGTAATGATCGGTACACAATTCCACTTGACTCACCAAATTTTGATCTTTTAGGTTGAAGCGTTCTTTTACAGTAGCAGTTTATATTTTTAGCTTTCCCTCTGTTCTCTCCTATGTAGATAGATGAATTTGGAACTCTAAATCCAACATGGTTAGTAGTAGCCCTTTGAAACTTGACAAAAAAAAGGAATTCTCAGTTTTGTCTCTAAGATTTGTTTCCTCTTCATGTATCCCTAAGCAGAGAGTGTGGAAAAGCACTTTCATTGAAAGGGGTTGCCAAGCTTCCAAGAAATTACGAGTTTCCGAAATACCAGCAAATATTTTTTCACCCAATCTTGATGATACGTGGTGGTCATGATCGGTACACAAATCCCACTTGACTCACCAAATTTTGTTCTTCTAGGTTGAAGCGTTCGTTTACAGTAGCAGTTTTTATTTTTAGGTTTTCCTCTGTTCTCTCCTATATAGATAGATGAACTTGAAACTCTTAATCCAACATGGTTTGTAGTAGCTCTTTGAAACTTGACAAAGTAAAGGGTTCTCACTTTTGTCTCTATGGTTTGTTTCCTATTCAAGTAGCCCTAGGCACAGACTGTGGAAAAGCACTTTCATTGAGAGTGGTTGCCAACTTCTAAGAAATAACGAGTTTCCGAAATACCAGCAAATATTTTTTCACCCAATCTTGATGATACTTGCTGGTAATGATCAGTACCCAAATCCCACTTGGCTCACCAAATTTTGTTCTTCTAGGTTGATGTGATCGTCTACAATCGCAGTTTTTATATTTAGGTTTCACTCCGTTCTCTTCTATATAGATAGATGAATTTGGAACTCTAAATCCAACATGATTTGTAGTAGCTCTTTGAACCTTGACAAAATAAAGGAGTTCTCAATTTTGTCTCTATGGTTTGTTTTTTCTGCAAGTAGCCATAGGCACAGACTGTGGAAAAGCACTTTCATTGAGAGGGTTTGCAAAGCTTCTAAGAAATAAGGAGTTTCAGAAATATCAGGAAATATTTTTTTCAACCAATCTTGATGATACTTGATGGTAATGATCAGTACACAAATCCCACTTGGCTCACCAAATTGTGTTCTTCTAGGTTGAAACGTTCGTCTACAGTACCAGTTTTTATCTGTAGGTTTCACTTTTTTATCTATTATATAGGTAGATGAATTTGGAACTCTAAATCCAACATGGTTTGTAGTAGCTCTTTGAAACTTGACAAAATAAAGGAGTTCTCAGTTTTGTCTCTATTGTTGTCTCCTCTTCAAGTAGCCCTAGGCACACACTGTGGAATAGCACTTTCATTGAGATTGGTTGCCAAGCTTTTAAGAAATAACGAGTTTCCGAAATACCAGCAAATGTTGTTTCACCCCATCTTGATGACACTTGGTGGTAATGATCAGTACACAAATCCCACATGGCTCTCCAAACTTTGTTTTGTAGGTTGAAGCGCTCGCCTACAGTAGTCGTTTTTATATTTAGGTTTCCCTCTGTTCTCTCCCATATAGATAGATGAATTTGGAACTCTAAATCCAACATGGTTTGTAGTCGCTCTTTGAAACTTGACAAAAAAAAAGTAGTTCTCAGTTTTGTCTCTATGGTTTGTTTCCTCTTCAAATAGCCCTAGGCACAGACTGAGGAAAAGCACTTTCATTGAGAGGGGTTGCCAAGCTTCTAAGAAATAACGAGTTTCTGAAATACCAGCAAATATTTTTTCATCCAATCTTGAAGATACTTGGTGGTAATGATCAGTACACAAATCCCACTTGGCTCACCAAATTTTGTTCTTCAAGGTTGAATCGTTTGTCTACAGTAGCAGTTTTTATATTTAGGTTTCACTCTGTTCTCTTCTATATAGATAGATGAATTTGGAACTCTAAATCCAACATGGTTTGTTGTAGCTTTTTGAAACTTGAAAAAATAAAAATGTTCTCAGTTTTGTCTCTACAATTTGTTTCCTCTTCAAGTAGCCCTAAGCAGAGACTGTTGAAAAGCACTTTCATTGAAAGGGGTTGCCAAACTTCCAAGAAATTACGAGTTTCTGAAATACCAGCAAATATTTTTTCACCCAATCTTGATGACACGTGGTGGTAAAGACAAGCACACAAATCCCACATGGCTCACCAAATATTGTTCTTCTTGTTTGAAGCGTTCGTTTAAAGTAGCAGTTTTTATTTTTAGGTTTTCCTCTTTTCTATTCTATATAGATAGACGAATTTGGAACTCTAAATCCAACATTGTTTGTAGTAGCTCTGTGAAACTTGACATAAAAAAGTAGTTCTCAGTTCTGTCTCTGTGATTTGTTTCCTCTTCAAGTATCCCTAAGCAGAGACTGTGGAAACGCACTTTCATTGAGAGGGGTTGCCAAGCTTCCCAGAAATTACGAGTTCCCGAAATAGCAGCAAATATTTTTTCAAAAATCTGGATGATACGTGGTGGTAATGACAAGAACAAAAATCCCACTTGTCTCACCAAATTTTGTTCTTCTAGGTTGAAGCGTTCGTTTACAGTACCTGTTTTTATTTTAAGGTTTCCCTCTGGTTTCTCCTATATAGATAGATGAATTTGGAATTCTAAATGCAACATGGTTAATAGTGGCTCTTTGAAACTTTACAAAATAAAGTACTTCTCAGTTTTGTCTCTCTGGATTGTTTCCTCTTCAAGTATCCCTAGGCACAGACTGTGGAAAGCACCTTCATTGAGAGGGGTTGCCAAGATTCCCAGAAATTACGAGTTCCCGAAATAGCAGCAAATATTTTTTCACACAATCTGGATGATACGTGGTGGTAATGACAAGTACACAAATCCCACTTGGCTCACCAAATTTTGTTCTTCTAGGTTGAAGCTTCCGTCTACAGTAGCAGTTTTTATATTTAGATTTCCCTCTGTTCTCTCCTATATAATTAGTTGAATTTGGAACTCTAAATCCAACATGGTTTGTAGTAGCTCTTTGAAACTTGAAAAAATAAAGGAGTTCTCAGTTTTGTCTCTATGGTTTGATTTTTCTTCAAGAAGCCCTAGCCACAGACTCTGAAAAAGCACTTTCATTGAGAGGGGTTGAAATGCTTCTAAGAAATAACTAGTTTCCCAAATACCAGCATATATTTTTTCACGCAATCTTGATGATACGTGGTGGAAATGACAAGTACACAATCCCACTTGGCTCACCTAATTTTGTACTTCTCGGTAGAAGCGTTCTTTTACAGTAGCAGTTTTTATTTTTAGTTTTCACTCTGTTCTCTCCTATATAGATAGATGAATTTGGAACTCTAAATGCAACATGGTTTGTAGCAGCTCTTTGATACTTGACAAAATAAAGGAGTTCTCAGTTTTGCCTCAATGGTTTGTTTCCTCTTCAAGTAGCCCTAGCCACAGACTGTGGTAAAGCACTTTCATTGAGAGGGGTTGCCAGGCTTCTAAGAAATAACGAGTTTCCGAAATAAAAGCAATTATCTTTCACCCAATCTTGATGAATCTTGGTATTAATGATAAGTGCACAAATCCCACTTGGCTCACCAAATTTTGTTCTTCTAGGTGAAGCGTTCGGCTACAGTAGCAGTTTTTATATTTAGGTTTTTCTCTGTTCACTCCTATATAGATAGATGAATATGGAACTCTAAATCCAACATGGTTTGTAGTAGCTCTTTGAAACTTGACAAAAAAAAAGTAGTTCTCATTTTTTCTCTATGGTTTGTTTCCTCATCAAGTAGCCCTAAGCAGAGACTGTGGAAAAGCACTTTCATTGAAAGGGGTTGCCAATCTTCCAAGAAATTACGAGTTTCCGAAACACCAGCAAATATTTTTTCACCCAATCTTGATGACACGTGGTGGTAATGACAAGTACACAAATCCCACTTGGCTCACCAAATTTTGTTCTTCTAGGTTGAAGCGTTCGTGTACAGTAGCAGTTTTTATTTTTGGGTTTCACTCTGTTCATATATATATATATATATATATATATATATATATATATATTTATATAGATGAATTTGGAACTCTAAATCCAACATGGTTTCTAGTAGCTATTTGAATGTTGATAAAATAAAGGACTTCTCAGTTTTGTCTCTATGGTTTGTTTCCACTTCAATAGCCCTAGGCACAGACTGTAGAAAAGCACTTGCATTGAAAGGGGATGCCAAGCTTCCAAGGAATAACGAGTTTCCGAAACACCAGCAAATATTTTTTCACCCAATCTTGATGATACTTGGTGTAATGATCGGTAAACAAATCCCACTTTACTCACCAAATTTTGTTCTTCTAGGTTGAAGCGTTTGTTTACAGTAGCTGTTTATATTTTTAGGTTTCCCTCTGTTCTCTCCTATATAGATAGATGAATTTGGAACTCTAAATCCAACATGGTTTGTAGTAGCGCTTTGAAACTGGACAAAATAAAGTAGTTCTCAGTTTTGTCTCTATGGTTTGTTTCCTCTTCCAGTAGCCCTCCGCACAGACTGTGGAAAAGCACTTTCATTGAGAGGGGTTGCCAGGCTTCTAAGAAATAACGAGTTTCCGAAATACCAGCAAATAGTTCTTCACCCAATCTTGATGATACTTGGTGGTAATGATCAGGACACAAATCCCACTTGGCTCACCAAATTTGGTTCTTCTAGGTTGAAGCGTTCGTCTACAGTTGCAGTTTTTATATTTATGTTTCACTCTGTTCTCTCTTATATAAATAGATGAATTTGGAACTCTAAATCCAACATGGTTTGTAGTAGCTTTTGAATCTTGACAAAAAAAGGATTTCTCAGTTTTGTCTCTATGTTTTGTTTCCTCTTCAAGTAGACCTAGGCACAGACTGCAGAAAAACACTTTTATTGAGAGGGGTTGCCAAACTTCTTAGAAATAACGAGTTTCCGAAATACCAGCAAATATTTTTTCACCCAATATTGATGATACGTGGTGGTAATGATCGGTACACAAATCCCACTTGGCTCACCAGATTTTGTTCTTCTAGGTTGAAGCGTTAGTTTAGAGTAGCAGTTGTTATATTTAGGTTTCCCTCTGTTCTCTCCTATATAGATGAATTTGGAACTCTAAATCCAACATGGTTTGTAGTCGCTCTTTGAAACTTGACAAAAAAAAAGTAGTTCTCAGTTTTTGCTCTATGGTTTGTATCCTCTTAATGTATCCCTAAGAAGAGACTGTGGAAAAGCAGTTTCATTGAAAGGGGTTGCCCAGCTTCCAAGAAATTTCGAGTTTTTGAAATACCAGCAAATATTTTTTCACCCAATCTTTATGATACGTGGTGGTAATGATCGGTACAAAAATCCCACTTGGCTCACCAAATTTTGTTCTTCTAGGTTGAAGCGTTAGTTTACAGTAGCAGTTTTTATTTTTAGGTTTCCCTTTGTTCTCTCCTATATTGATAGATGAATTTGGAACTCTAAATCCAACATGGTTTGTAGTAGCACTTTGAAACTTGACAAAATAAAGGAGTTCTCAGTTTTGTCTCTATGGCTTGTTTCCTCTTCAAGTAGCCATAGGCACAGACTGTGGGAAAGAACTTTCATTGAGAGGGGTTGCCAAGCTTCCAAGAAATAACGAATTTCCGAAATACCAGCAAATATTTTTACACCCAATCTTGATGATACGTGGTGGTAATGACAAGGACACAAATCCCACTTGGCTCACCAAATTTTGTTCTTTCAGGTTGAAGCGTTCGTTTACAGTAGCCGTTTTTATTTTTAGGTTTCACTTTGTTCTCTCCTATATAGATAGATGATTTGGAACACTAAATCCAACATGGTTTGTAGTAGCTCATTGAAACTTGACAAAATAAAGGAGTTCTCAGTTTTGTCTCTATGGTTTGTTTCATCTTCATGTAGCCCTAGACACAGACTGTGGAAAAGCACTTTCATTGAGAGGGGTGTTGAGGCTTCTAAGAAATAACGATTTTCCGAAAGAGCAGCAAATATTTTTTCACCCAATATTGATGATACTTGGTGGTAATGAGCAATACACAAATCCCACTTGGCTCACCAAATTTTGTTCTTCTAGGTTGAAGCGTTCGTCTACAGTAGCAGTTTTTATATTTAGGTTTTTCTCGGTTCTCTCCTATATAGATAGATTAATTTGGAACTCTAAATCCACCACGGTTTGTAGTAGCTCTTTGAAACTTGACAAAGTAAAGGAGTTCTCAGTTTTGTCTATAGGGTTTGTTTCCTCTTCAAGTAGCCCTAGGCACAGACTGTGGAAAACCACTTGCATTGAAAGGGGTTGCCAAGCTTCCAAGGAATAACGAGTTTCCGAAATACCAGCAAATATTTTTTCACCGAATCTTGATGATACTTGGTGGTAATGATCAGTACACAAATCCCACTTGGCTCAACAAATTTTATTTTTCTAGGTTGAAGCTTTCGTATACAGTAGCAGTTTTTATATTTATGTTTCACTCTTTTCTCTCCTATATAGATAGATGATTTGGAACTCTAAATCCAATATGGTTTGTAGTAGCTCTTTGAAACTTGACAAAATAAAGGAGTTTTCAGTTTTGTCTTTATGCATTGTTTCTTCTTGAAGTAGCACTAGGCACAGACTGTGGAAAAGCACTTTCATTGAGAGGGGTTGCCAAGCTTCTATAATAAAAAGTTTCCGAAATACCAGCAAATATTTTTTCACCCAAACTTGATGATACTTGGTGGTAATGAGAAGTACACAAATCCCACTTGGCTCACCAAATTTTGTTCTTCCACGTTGAAGCGTTCGTCTACAGTAGCAGTTTTTATATTTAGGTTTCCCTCTGTTCTCTCCTATATAGATAGATGAATTTGGAACTCTAAATCCAACATGGTTTGTAGTAGCTCTTTGAAACTTGACAAAACAAAGTAGTTCCCAGTTTTGTATCTATGATTTGTTTTCTCTTCAAGTAGCCCTAAGCAGAGACCGTGGAAAAGCACTTTCATTGAAAGGAGTTGCCAAGCTTCCAAGAAATTACGAGTTTCCGAAATACCAGCAAATACTATTTCACCCAATGTTGATGATACGTGGTGGTAATGACAAGTACACAAATCCCACTTGGCTCACCAAATTTTGTTCTTCTAGGTTGAAGCGTTCGTTTACAGTAGCAGTTTTTATTTTTAGGTTTCACTTTGTTCTCTCCTATATAGATAGATGAATTTTGAACTATCAATCCAACATGGTTTGTAGTAGCTCTTTAATATTTTAGAAAAATAAAGTCGTTCTCAGTATTGTCTCTATGGTTTGTTTCCTCTTCAAGTAGCCCTAGGCGCAGACTGTGGAAAAGCACTTTCATTGAAAGTGGTTGCCAAGCTTCCAAGAAATAACGAGTTTCCGAAATACCAGCAAATATTTTTTCACCCATTCTTGATAATACTTGGTGGTAATGATCGGTACAGAAATCCCACCTGACTCACCAAATTTGGTTCTTCTAGGTTGAAGCGTTTGTCTACAGTAGCAGTTTATATTTTTAGGTTTCCCTCTGTTCTCTCCTATATAGATAGATGAATTTGGAACTCTAAATCCAACATGGTTTGTAGTAGCTCTTTGAAACTTGACAAAATAAAGAAGTTTTCAATTTTGTCTCTAGGATTTGTTTCCCCTTCAAGTAGCCCAGGCAGAGACTGTGAAAAACCACTTTCATTGAAAGGGGTTGCCAAGCTTCCAAGAAATTACGGGTTTCCGAAATACCCCGCAAATATTTTTTCACCCAAACTTGATGATACTTGGTGGTAATGAGAAGTACCCAAATCCCACATGGCTCACCAAATTTTGTTCTTCTAGTTTAAGCGTTCGTTTACAGTAGCAGTTTATATTTTTAGGTTTCCTTCTGTTCTCTCCTATATAGATAGCTGATTTTGGAACTCAAAATCCAGCATGGTTGTAGTAGCGCTTGAAACTTGACAAAAAAAAAGTAGTTCTCAGTTTTGTCTCTATGATTTGTTTCCTCTTCAAGTAGCCCTAAGCAGAGACTGTGGAAAAGCACTTTCATTGAAAGGAGTTGAAAAGCTTCCAAGAAATTACGAGTTTCCGAAATACCAGCAAATACTTTTTCACCCAATCTTGATGATACGTGGTGGTAATGATCAGTACACAAATCCCACTTGGCTCACCAAATTTTGTTTTTCTAGGTTGAAGTGTTCGTTTACAGTAGCAGTTTATAATTTTAGGTTTCCCTCTGTTCTCTCCTATATAGATAGCTGAATTTGGAACTCAAAATCCAGCATGGTTTGTAGTAGCGCTTTGAAAATTGACAAAAAGAAGTAGTTCTCAGTTTTGTCTCTATGATTTGTTTCCTCTTCAAGTAGCCCTAAGCAGAGACTGTGAAAAAGCACTTTCATTGAAAGGAGTTGCCAAGCTTCCAAGAAATTACGAGTTTCCGAAATACCAGCAAATACTTTTTCACCCAATCTTGATGATACGTGGTGGTAATGACAAGTACACAAATCCCACTTGGCTCACCAAATTTTGTTCTTCTAGGTTGAAGCGTTCGTCTACAGTAGCAGTTTTTATATTTAGGTTTCCCTCTGTTCCTCTCCTATATAGATAGATGAATTTGGAACAGTAAATCCAACATGGTTTGTAGTAGCTCTTTGAAAATTGATAAAAAAGGAGTTCTCAGTTTTGTCTCTATGGGTTTGTTTCCTCTTCAAGTAGCCCTATAAACAGACTTGGAAAAGCACTTTAATTGAGAGCGGTTGCCAAGCTTCTACGAAATAACGAGTTCCGAAATAGCAGCAAATATTTTTTCACCCAATCTTGATGATACTTGGTGGTAATGATAAGTCCACAAATCGCACTTGGCTCAACAAATTTTGTTCTTCTGGGTTTAAGCGTTCTTCTACAGTAGAAGTTTTTATATTTATTTTTCACTCTGTTCTCTCTTATATAGATAGATGAATTTGGAACTCTAAATAAAACATGGTTTGTAGTAGCTCTTTAAACTTGACAAAATACAGGAGTTCTCAGTATTGTCCCTATGGTTTGTTTCCACTTCAAGTCGCCCTAGGCACAGGCTGTGGAAATGCACTTTCATTGAAAGGGGTTGCCAAGCTTCCATGAAATAACCAGTTTCTGAAATACCAGCAAATATTTCTTCACCCAATCTTGATGATACTTGGTGGTAATGATCAGTACACAAATCCCACTTGGCTCACCACATTGTGTTCTTCTAGGTTGAAGTGTTCGTCTACAGTAGCAGTTTTTATATTTAGGTTTTACACTGTTCTCTCTTATATTGATAGATGAATTTGGAACTCTAAATCCAACATGGTTTGTAGTAGCTCTTTGAAACTTGACAAATAAAGGAGATCTCAGTTTTGTCCTATGGTTTGTTTCCTCTTCAAGTAGCCCTAGGCACAGACTGTCGAAAAGCATTTTCATTGAAAGGGGTTGAAAAGCTTCTATGAAATAACGAGTTTCCTTAATACCAGCAAATATTTTTTCACCCAATCTTGATGATACTTGCTGCTAATAATGAGTAAACCAATCCCACTTGGCTCACCAACTTTTGTTCTTCTAGGTTGAAGCGTTCGTCTACAGTAGCAGTTTTTATATTTAGGTTTCACTCTGTTCTCTTCTATATAGATACATGAATTTGGAACTCTAAATCCAACATGGTTTGTAGTAGCTCTTTGAAACTTGACAAAATAAAGCAGTTCTCAGTATTGTCCCTATGGTTTGTTTCCTCTTCAAGTAGCCCTTGGCACAGACTGTGGAAAAGCACTTTCATTGAAACGGGTTGCCAAGCTTCCAAGAAATAAGGAGTTTCTGAAATACCAGAAAATATTTTTCACCCAATTTTGATGATACTTGGTGGTAATTGATCGGTACAGAAATCCCACTTGACTCACCAAATTTTTTTCTTCTAGTTTGAAGCGTTCGTTTACAGTAGCAGTTTATATTTTTAGGTTTCACTCTGTTCTCTCCTATATAGATAGCTGAATTTGGAACTCTAAATCCAACATGGTTTGTACTACCTCTTTGAAACTTGACAAAAAATAAGTAGTTCTCAGTTTTGTCTCTATGTTTTCTTTCCTCTTCAAGTAGCTCTAAGCAGAGACTGAGGAAAAGCACTTTCATTGAAAGGGGTTGCCAAGCTTCCAAGAAATTACGAGTTTCCAAAATACCAGCAAATACGTTTTCACCCAATCTTGATGATAAGTGGTGGTAATGACAAGTACACAAATCCCACTTGGCTCACCAGATTTTGTTATTCTTGGTTGAAGCGTTCGTTTACAATAGCAGTTTTTATTTTTAGGTTTCACTTTGTTCTCTCCTATATATATAGATGAATTTGGAACTCTAAATCCAACATGGTTTGTAGTAGCTCTTTGAAACCTGACAAAATAAGGAGTTCCCAGTTTTGTCTCTATGGTTTGTTTCCTCTTCAAGTAGCCCTAGGCACAGACTGTGGAAAAGCACTTTCATTTTGAGGGGTGGCCAAGCTTCTAAGAAATAACGAGTTTCCAAAATACCAGCAAATATTTTTCACCCAATCTTGATGATACTTGGTGGTAATGATGGGTACACAATTCCCACTTGACTCACCAAATTTTGTTCTTCTAGTTTGAAGCTTTCGTTTACAATAGCAGTTTATATTTTTTGGTATTCCTCTGTTCTCTCCTATATAGATAGATGAATTTGGAGCTCTAAATCCAACATGGTTTTTAGTAGCTCTTTGAATCTTGAAAAAATAAAGGAGTTCTCAGTTTTGTCTCTATGACTTGTTTTCTCTTCAAGTAGCCATAAACAGAGACTGTGGAAAAGCACTTTCAATAAAAAGGGTTGCCATGCTTCCAAGAAATTTCGAGTTTCCGAAATACCAGCAAATACTTTTTCACCCAAACTTGATGATACGTGGTGGGAATGATCGGTAGACAAATTCCACTTGACTCACCAAATTTTGTTCTTCTAAGTTGAAGCCTTCGTTTACTGTAGCAGTTTTTATTTTTAGGTTTCACTTTTGTTCTCTGCTATATAGATAGATGAATTTGAAACTTTAAATCCATGATGGTTTGTAGTAGCTCTTTGATACTTGACAAAATAAATGAGTTCTCAGTTTTGTCTCTATGGTTTGTTTCCTCTTGAAGTAACGCTAGGCACAGACTGTGGAAAAGCACTTTCATTGAAAGGGCTTGCCAAGCTTCCAAGAAATTACAAGTTTCCGAAATACCAGCAAATATTTTTTCACCCAATCGTGATGATACGTGGTGGTAATGACAAGTACACAAATCCAACTTGGCTCACCAAATTTTGTTCTTCTAGGTTGAAGCGTTCATTTACAGTAGCAGTTTATATATTTAGGTTTCCCTCTGCTCTCTCCTATATAGATAGCTGAATTTGGAACTCTAAATCCAACATGGTTTGTAGTAGCTCTTTGAAACTTGACAAAAAAAGTAGTTCTCATTTTTGTCTCTATGATTTGTTTCCTCTTCAAGTAGCCCTAAGGAGATACTGTGGAAAAGCACTTTCATTGAAAGGAGTTGCCAAGCTTCCAAGTAATTATGAGTTTCCGAAATACCAGCAAATACTTTTTCACCCAATCTTGACGATACGTGGTGGTAATGACAAGTACACAAATCCCGCTTGGCTCACCAAATTTTGTTCTTCTAGGTTGAAGCGTTCGTTTACAGTAGAAGTTTTTATTTTTAGGTTTCACTTTGTTCTCTCCTATATAGATAGATGAATTTGAAACTCTAAATCCAACATGGTTTGTAGTAGCTCTTTGAAACTTGACAAAATAAAGGAGTTCTCAGATTTGTCTCTATGTTTTGTTTCCTCTTCAAGTAGCCCTAGGCATAGTCTGGGGAAAAGCACTTGCATTGAGAGGGTTTGTCAAACTTCTAAGAAATAACGAGTTTCCGAAATACCAGCAAATATTTTTTCACCCAATCGTGATGATACTTGGTGGTAATGATCAGTACACAAATCCCACTTGGCTCACCAAATTGTGTTCTTCTAGGTTTAAGTGTTCTTCTACAGTAGTAGTTTTTATATTTAGGTTTTACTCTGTTCTTTCTTACATTGATAGATGAATTTGGAACTCTAAATCCAACATGGTTTGTAGTAGCTCTTTGAAACTTGACAAAATAAAGGAGATCTCAGTTTTGTCTCTATGTTTTGTTTCCTCTTCATGTAACCCTAGGCACAGACTGTGTTAAAGCACTTTCATTGAGAGGGTTTCCAAGCTTCTAAGAAATAAGGAGTTTCCGAAATACCGGCAAATATTTTATCACCCAATCTTGATGATACTTGGTGGTATTGATCAGTACAACAATCCCACTTGGCTCACCAAATTTTGTTCTTCTAGGTTGAAGCATTCGTCTACAGTAGCAGTTTTTATATTTAGGTTTCACTCTGTTTTCTTCTATATAGATAGATGAATTTGGAACTCTAAATCCAACATGGTTTCTAGTAGCTTTTGAAACTTGACAAAATAAAGGAGTTCTCAGCATTGTCTCTATGGTTTGTTTCTTTTCAAGTAGCCCTAAGTACAGATTGTGGAAAAGCACTTTCGTTGAAAGGGGTTGCCAAGCTTCCAAGAAATAACGAGTTTCCGAAATACGAGCAAATATGTTTTTCACCCAATCTTGATGATACTTGGTGGTAATGACAAGTACACAAATCCCACGTGGCTCACCAAATTTTGTTCTTCTAGGTTGAAGCGTTCGTCTACAGTAGGAGTTTTTATATTTAGGTTTCACTCTGTTCTCTCCTATATAGATAGATGAATTTGGAACTCTAATACCAACATGGTTTGTAGTAGCTCTTGAACCTTGACAAAATAAAAGAGTTCTCAGTTTTGTCTCTATGGTTTGTTTCCTCTTCAAGTAGCCCTAGGCACAATCTGTGGCAAAGCACTTTCATTGAGAGGGTTTGCCAACTAAGAAATAACGAGTTTCTGAAATACCAGCAAATATTTTTTCACACCAGTCTTGATGACACTTGGTGGTAGTCATCGGTACACAAATCCCACTTGACTCACCAAATTTTGTTTTTCTATTTTGAAGCGTTAGTTTACAGTAGCAGTTTATATTTTTAGGTATCCCTCTGTTCTTCCTATATAGATAGATGAATTTGGAACACTAAATCCAACATGGTTTGTAGTAGCTCTTTGAAACTTGACAAAATAGAAAAGTTCTCAGTTTTGTCTCTATTGTTTGTTTCCTCTTCAAATAGCCCTAGTCACAGACTGGGGAAAAGCACATTCATTGAGAAGGGTTGACAAGCTTCGAAGAAAATAACGAGTTTTCGAAATACCAGCAAATACTTTTTCACCCACTTGATGATACGTGGTGGTAATGATCAGTACACAAATCCCACTTGGCTCACCAAATTTTGTTCTTCTAGGTTGAAGCGTTCGTTTACAGTAGCAGTTTTTATTTTTAGGTTTCACTTTGTTCTCTGCTATATAGATTAATGAATTTGAAACTCTAAATTCATGATGGTTTGTAGTAGCTCTTTGATACTTGACAAAATAAATGAGTTCTCAGTTTTGTCTCTATGGTTTGTTTCCTCTTGAAGTAACGCTAGGCACAGACTGTGGAAAAGCACTTTCATTGAAAGGGCTTGCCAAACTTCCAAGAAATTACAAGTTTCCGAAATACCAGCAAATATTTTTTCACCCAAACGTGATGATACGTGGTGGTAATGACAAGTACACAAATCCAACTTGGCTCACCAAATTTTGTTCTTCTAGGTTGAAGCGTTCATTTACAGTAGCAGTTTATATTTTAGGTTTCCCTCTGTTCTCTCCTATATAGATAGATAAATTTGGAACTCTATATCCAACATGGTTTGTAGTAACTCTTTGAAACTTGACAAAATGAAGAAGTTCTCAGTTTTGTCTCTATGTTTTGTTTCCTCTTCATGTAGCCCTAGGCACAGACTGTGGAAAAGCACTTTCATTGAGAGGGTTTCCCAAGCTTCTAAGAAATAAGGAGTTTCCGAAATACCGGCAAATATTTTATCACCCAATCTTGATGATACTTGGTGGTATTGATCAGTACAACAATCCCACTTGGCTCACCAAATTTTGTTCTTCTAGGTTGAAGCATTCGTCTACAGTAGCAGTTTTTATATTTAGGTTTCACTCTGTTTTCTTCTATATAGATAGATGAATTTGGAACTCTAAATCCAACATGGTTTCTAGTAGCTTTTGAAACTTGACAAAATAAAGGAGTTCTCAGTATTGTCTCTATGGTTTGTTCCTTTTCAAGTAGCCCTAAGTACAGATTGTGGAAAAGCACTTTCGTTGAAAGGGGTTGCCAAGCTTCCAAGAAATAACGAGTTTCCGAAATACGAGCAAATATGTTTTTCACCCAATCTTGATGATACTTGGTGGTAATGACAAGTACACAAATCCCACGTGGCTCACCAAATTTTGTTCTTCTAGGTTGAAGCGTTCGTCTACAGTAGGAGTTTTTATATTTAGGTTTCACTCTGTTCTCTCCTATATAGATAGATGAATTTGGAACTCTAATACCAACATGGTTTGTAGTAGCTCTTGAACCTTGACAAAATAAAAGAGTTCTCAGTTTTGTCTCTATGGTTTGTTTCCTCTTCAAGTAGCCCTAGGCACAATCTGTGGCAAATCACTTTCATTGAGAGGGTTTGCCAACTTCTAAGAAATAACGAGTTTCTGAAATACCAGCAAATATTTTTTCACCCAGTCTTGATGACACTGGGTGGTAGTCATCGGTACACAAATCCCACTTGACTCACCAAATTTTGTTTTTCTATTTTGAAGCGTTAGTTTACAGTAGCAGTTCATATTTTTAGGTATCCCTCTGTTCTCTCCTATATAGATAGATGAATTTGGAACACTAAATCCAACATGGTTTGTAGTAGCTATTTGAAACTTGACAAAATAAAGGAGTTCTCATTTTTGTCTCTATGATTTGTTTCCTCCTCAAGTATCCCTAAGCAGAGACTGTGGAAAAGCACTTTCATTGAAAGTGGTTGCCAAGCTTCCAAGAATTTAGGAGTCTCCGAAATACCAGGAAACAGTTTTTCACCCAATCGTGAAGATACTTGGTGTTAATGACAAGTACACAAATCCCACTTGGCTCACCAAATTGTGTTCTTCTAGTTTGAAGTGTTCGTTTACAGTAGCAGTTTTTATTTTTAGGTTTCACTTTGTTCTCTCCTATATAGATAGATGAATTTGGAACTCTAAATCCAACAAGGTTTGTAGTAGCTCTTTGAAACTTGACAAAAAAAAAGTAGTGCTCAGTTTTGTCTCTATGATTTGTTTCCTCTTCAAGTAGCTCAGGCAGCGACTGTGGAAAAGCATTTCCATTGAAAGTGGTTGCCAAGCTTCCAAGAAATTACGAGTTTCCGAAATACCAGCATATATTTTTTCACCCAATCTTGATGATACTTGGTAGTAATGACAAGTACACAAATCCCAATTGGCTCACCAAATTTTGTTCTTCTAGGTTGAAGCGTTCGTTTACAGTAGCAGTTTATATATTTAGGTTTCCCTCTGTTCTCTCCTATATAGATAGATGAATTTGGAACTCTAAATCCAACATGGTTTGTAGTAGCTTTTTGAAACTTGACAAAGTAAAGGAGTTCTCAGTTTTATCTCTATGATTTGTTTCCTCTTCACGTAGCCCTAAGCAGAGACTGTGGAAAAGCACTTTCATTGAAAGGGTTTGCCAAGCTAACAAAAAATTACGGGTTTCCGAAATACCAGCAAATATTTTTTCACCCAATCTTGATGATACTTCGTGTTTAATTACAAGTACACAAATCCCACTTGGCTCACCAAATTTTGCTCTTCTACTTTGAAGCGTTCGTTTACAAGAGTAGTTTTCATTTTTAGGTTTCCCTCTGTTCTCTCCCATATAGATAGATGAATTTGGAACCCTAAATCCAACATGGTTTGTAGTAGCTCTTTGAAACTTGACAAAAAAAGTAGTTCTCAGTTTTGTCTCTATGATTTGTTTCCTCTTCATATAGCCTTGGCACAGACTGGGGAAAAGCACATTCATTGAGAGGGGTTGAAAAGCTTGTAAGAAATAACGAGTTTCTGAAATACCAGGAAATATTTCCATTGAAAGTGGTTGCCAAGCTTCCAAGAAATTACGAGTTTCCGAAATACCAGCATATATTTTTTCACCCAATCTTGATGATACTTGGTACTAAGCTCTTTGAAACTTGACAAAATAGAAAAGTTCTCAGTTTTGTCTCTATTGTTTGTTTCCTCTTCAAATAGCCCTAGTCACAGACTGGGGAAAAGCACATTCATTGAGAGGGTTGACAAGCTTCGAAGAAATAACGAGTTTTCGAAATACCAGCAAATATTTTTTCACCCACTTGATGATACATGGTGGTAATGATCAGTACACAAATCCCACTTGGCTCAACAAATTGTGTTCTTCTAGGTTTAAGCGTTCGTTTACAGTAGCAGTTTTTATTTTTAGGTTTCACTCTGATCTTTTTTATATAGATATATGAATTTGGAACTCTAAATCCAACATGGATTGTAGTAGCTCTTTGAAACATGACAAAATGAAGAAGTTCTCAGTTTTGTCTCTATGTTTTGTTTCGTCTTCAGGTTGCCCTAGTCATAGACTGTGGAAAACCACTTTAATTGAGAGGGGTTGCCAGGCTTCTAAGAAATAACGAGTTTCCGAAATACCAGCAAATATTTTTTCACCCAATCTGGATGATACTTGGTGGTAATGACAAGTACACAAATCCCACTTGGCTCACCAAATTTTGTTCTTCTAGGTTGAAGCGTTCGTTTACAGTAGCAGTTTATATTTTAGGTTTCCCTCTGTTCTCTCCTATATAGATAGATAAATTTGGAACTCTAAATCCAACATGGTTTGTAGTAACTCTTTGAAACTTGACAAAATGAAGAAGTTCTCAGTTTTGTCTCTATGTTTTGTTTCCTCTTCAAGTAGCCCTAGGCAGAGACTGTGGAAAAGCACTTTCATTGAGAGGGGTTGCCAGGCTTCTAAGAAATAACGAGTTTCTGAAATACCAGCAAATATTTTTTCACCCAATCTTGAAGATACTTGGTGGTAATGACAGGTACACAAATCCCACTTGGCTCACCAAATTTTGTTCTTCTAGTTTGAAGCGTTCGTTTACAGTAGCAGTTTATATTTTTAGGTTTCCCTCTGTTCTTTCCTATATAGATAGATGAATTTGGAACTCTAAATCCAGCATGGTTTTTGGTAGCTCTTTGAAACTTGACAAAATAAAGGAGTTCTCAGTTTTGTCTCTATGATTTGTTTCCTCTTCAAGTAGCCCTAAGGAGATACTGTGGAAAAGCACTTTCATTGAAAGGAGTTGCCAAGCTTCCAAGAAATTATGAGTTTCCGAAATACCAGCAAATACTTTTTCACCCAATCTTGATGATACTTGGTGTTAATGACAAGTACACAAATCCCACTTGGCTCACCAAATTTTGGTCTTCTACTTTGAAGCGTTCGTTTACAAGAGTAGTTTTCATTTTTAGGTTTCCCTCTGTTCTCTCCCATATAGATAGATGAATTTGGAACCCTAAATCCAACATGGTTTGTAGTAGCTCTTTGAAACTTGACAAAAAAAGTAGTTCTCAGTTTTGTCTCTATGATTTGTTTCCTCTTCAAGTAGCCCTAATGAGAGACTTTAGAAAAGCACTTTCATTGAAAGGAGTTGAAAGCTTCCAAGAAACTACGAGTTTACGAAATACCAGCAAATACTTTTTCACTCAATCTTGACGATACGTGGTGGTAATGACAAGTACACAAATCCAACTCGGCTCACCAAATTTTTTTCTTCTAGGTTGAAGCGATCGTTTACAGTAGCAGTTTTGTTTTTAGGTTTCACTTTGTTCTCTCCTATATAGATAGATGAATTTGGAACTCTAAATCCAACATGGTTTATAGTAGCTCTTTCAAACGTGACAAAATAAAGGAGTTCTAAGTTTTGTCTCTATGGTTTGTTTCCTCTTCAAGTAGCACTAGTCAGAGACTGTGGAAAAGCACTTTCATTTTCAGGGGTGGCCAAGTTCTAAGAAATAACGAGTTTCCGAAATACCAGCAAATATTTTCTCACCCAATCTTGATGATAATTGGTGGTAATTATGGGTACACAAATCCCACTTGACTCACCAAATTTTGTTCTTCTATTTTGAAGCGTTCGTTTGCAGTAGCAGTTTATATTTTTAGGTTTCCCTCTGTTCTCTCCTATATAGATAGATGAATTTGGAGCTCTATATCCAACATGGTTTCTAGTAGCTCTTTGAAACTTGAAAAAATAAAGGAGCTCTCAGTTTTGTCTCTATGACTTGTTTTCTCTTCAAGTAGCCATAAACAGAGACTGTGGAAAAGCATTTTCAATAAAAGGGGTTGCCATGCTTCCAAGAAATTACGAGTTTCCGAAATACCAGCAAATACTTTTTCACACAAACTTGATGATACGTGGTGGGAATGATCGGTACACAAATTCCACTTGACTCACCAAATTTTGTTCTTCTAGGTTGAAGCGTTCGTTTACCATAGCAGTTTTTATTTTTAGGTTTCACTTTGTTCTCTGCTATATAGATAGATGAATTTGAAAGTCTAAATCCATGATGGTTTGTAGTAGCTCTTTGAAACTTGACAAAATAAAGGAGTTCTCAGTTTTGTCTCTATGGTTTGTTTCCTCTTGAAGTAACGCTAGGCACAGACTGTGGAAAAGCACTTTCATTGAAAGGGCTTGCCAAGCTTCCAAGAAATTACAAGTTTCCGAAATACCAGCAAATATTTTATCACCCAATCGTGATGAATCGTGGTGGTAATAACAAATACACAAATCCAACTTGGCTCACCAAATTTTGTTCTTCTAGGTTGAAGCGTTCATTTACAGTAGCAGTTTATATATTTAGGTTTCCCTCTGCTCTCTCCTATATAGATAGCTGAATTTGGAACTCTAAATCCAACATGGTTTGTAGTAGCTCTTTGAAACTTGACAAAAAAAGTAGTTCTCAGTTTTGTCTCTATGATTTGTTTCCTCTTCAAGTAGCCCTAAGGAGATACTGTGGAAAAGCACTTTCATTGAAAGGAGTTGCCAAGCTTCCAAGAAATTATGAGTTTACGAAATACCAGCAAATACTTTTTCACTCAATCTTGACGATACGTGGTGGTAATGACAAGTACACAAATCCCGCTTGGCTCACCAAATTTTGTTCTTCTAGGTTGATGCGTTCGTTTACAGTAGAAGTTTTTATTTTTAGGTTTCACTTTGTTCTCTCCTATATAGATAGATGAATTTGAAACTCTAAATCCAACATGGTTTGTAGTAGCTCTTTGAAACTTGACAAAATAAAGGAGTTCTCAGATTTGTCTCTATGTTTTGTTTCCTCTTCAAGTAGCCCTAGGCACAGTCTGGGGAAAAGCACTTGCATTGAGAGGGTTTGTCAAACTTCTAAGAAATAACGAGTTTCCGAAATACCAGCAAATATTTTTTCACCCAATCTTGATGATACTTGGTGGTATTGATCAGTACAACAATCCCACTTGGCTCACCAAATTTTGTTCTTCTAGGTTGTAGCGTTCGTCTACAGTAGCAGTTTTTATATGTAGGTTTCACTCTGTTCTCTTCTATATAGATAGATGAATTTGGAACTCTAAATCCAACATGGTTTGTAGTAGCTCTTTGAAACTTGACAAAATAAAGGAGATCTCAGTTTTGTCTCTATGCTTTGTTTCCTCTTCATGTAGCCCTAGGCACAGACTGTGGAAAAGCATTTACATTGAGAGGGTTTCCCAAGTTTCCAAGAAATTATGAGTTTACGAAATACCAGCAAATACTTTTTCACTCAATCTTGACGATACGTGGTGGTAATGACAAGTTCACAAATCCCGCTTGCCTCACCAAATTTTGTTCTTCTAGGTTGAAGCGTTCATCTACAGTAGGAGTTTTTATATTTAGGTTTCACTCTGTTCACTTCTATATAGATAGATGAATTTGGAACTCTAAATCCAACATGGTTTGTAGTAGCTTTTGCTACTTGACAAAATAAAGGAGTTCTCAGTTTTGTCTCTATGGTTTGTTTCCTATTAAAGTAGCCCTAGGCACAGACTGTGGAAAAGCACTTTCATTGAGAGGGGTTGCCAAGCCTCTAAGAAATAATGAGTTTTCAAAATACCAGCAAATATTTTTTCACCCAATTTGATGATACTTGGTGGTAATGATCGGTACAGAAATCCCACTTGACTCACCAAATTTTGTTCTTCTAGTTTGAAGCGTTCTTTTACAGTAGCAGTTTATATTTTTAGGTTTCCCTCTGTTGTCTCCTATATAGATAGCTGAATTTGGAACTCTAAATCCAACATGGTTTGTAGTAGCTCTTTGCAACTTGACAAAAAAAGTAGTTCTCAGTTTTGTCTCTATGATTTGTTTCCTCTTCAATTAGCCCTAAGCAGAGACTGTGGAAAAGCACTTTCATTGAAAGGAGTTGCCAAGCTTCCAAAAAATTACGAGTTTCCGAAATACCAGCAAATATTTTTTCACCCAATATTGATGATACTTGGTGGTAATGATCGGTACACAAATCCCACTTGACTCACCAAATTTTGGTCTTCTAGGTGGAAGCGTTCGTTTACTGTAGCAGTTTATATTTTTAGGTTTCCCTCTGTTCTCTCCTATATAGATAGCTGAATTTGGAACTCTAAATCCAACATGGTTTGTAGTAGCTCTTTGCAACTTGACAAAAAAAGTAGTTCTCAGTTTTGTCTCTATGATTTCTTTCCTCTTCAAGTAGCCCTAAAAAGAGACTGTGGAAAAGCACTTTCATTGAAAGGAGTTGCCAAGCTTCCAAGAAATTACGAGTTTCCGAAATACCAGCAAATACTTTTTCACCCAATCTTGATGATACGTGGTGGAAATGACAAGTACACAAATCCCACTTGGCTCACCAAATTTTGTTCTTCTAGGTTGAAGCGTTCGTTTTCAGTAGCAGTTTTTATTTTTAGGTTTCATTTGTTCTCTCCTATATAGATAGATGAATTTGGAACTCTATATCCAACAAAGTTTGTAGTAGCTCTTTGAAACTTGGAAAAATTAAGGCATTCTCAGTTTTGTCTCTTTGGTTTTTTACTCTTCAAGTAGCCCTAGGCACAGAGTGTGGAAAAGCACTTTCATTGAAAGGGGTTGCCAAGCTTCTAAGAAAAAACGAGTTTCCAAAATACCAGCAAATATTTTTTCACCCAATCTTGATGATACTTGGTGGTAATGATCGGTACAAAAATCCCACTTGACTCACCAAATTTTGTTCTTGTAGGTTGAAGCGTTCATTTACATTAGCAGTTTATATTTTTAGGTTTCCCTCTTTTCTCTCCTATATAGATAGATGAATTTGGAACTCTAAATCCAACATGGTTTGTAGTAGCTCCTTGAAACTTTACAAAATAAAGGAGTTCTCAATTTTGTCTCCATGGTTTGTTTCCTCTTCAAGTAGCCCTAGGCACAGATTTTGGAAAAGCACTTTCATTTTGAGGGGTGGCCAAGCTTCTAAGAAATAATGATTTTCCGAAATACCAGCAAATATTTTTCACCCAATCTTGATGATACTTGGTGGTATTGATGGGTACACAAATCCCACTTGACTCACCAAATTTTGTTGTTCTAGGTTGAAGCGTTCGTTTTCAGTAGCAGTTTTTATTTTTAGGTTTCACTTTGTTCTCTTTTATATAGATAGATGAATTTGGAACTCTAAATACAACATGGTTTGTAGTAGCTCTTTGAAACTTAACAAAATAAAGCGGTTCTCAGTTTTGTCTCTATGGTTTGTTTCCTCTTCAAGTAGCCCTAGGCACAGACTGTGGAAAAGCACTTTCATTGAGAGGGGTTGCGAAACTTCTAAGAAATAACGATTTTTCGAAATACCAGCAAATATTTTTTCACCCCATCTTGATGATACATGGTGGTAATGATCAGTACACCAATCCCACTTGGCTCACCAAATTGTGTTCTTCTAGGTTGAAGCGTTCGTCTACAGTAGCAGTTTTTATATTTATGTTTCACTCTGTTCTATTCTATATAGATTGATGAATTTGGAACTCTAAATCCAACATGGTTTGTAGTAGCTCTTTGAAACGTGACAAAATAAAGGAGTTCTCAGTATTGTCTCTATGGTTTGTTTCCTCTTCAGGTAGTCCTAGGCACAGACTGTGGAAAAGCACTTTCATTGAGAGGGGTTGCCAAGCTTCTAAGAAATTATGAGTTTCCGAAATACCAGGAAATATTTTTTCACCCAATCTTGAGGATACTTGGTCGTATGACAAGTACAATAATCCCACTTGGCTCACCAAATTTTGTTCTTCTAGGTTGAAGCGTTCGTCTACAGTAGCAGTTTTTATATTTAGGTTTCACTCTGTTCACTTCTATATCGATAGATGAATTTGGAACTCTAAATCCAACATGGTTTGTAGTAGCTCTTTGAAACTTGACAAAATAAAGGAGTTCTCACTTTTGTCTCTATGGTTTGCTTTCTCTTCAAGTAGCCCTAGGCACAGACTGTGGAAAAGCACTTTCACTGAGAGGGTTTGCCAAGCCTCTAAGAAATAATGAGTTTTCGAAATACCAGCAAATATTTTTTCACCCAATCTTGATGATACTTGGTGGTAATGATCGGTACAGATCCCACTTGACTCACCAAATTTGTTCTTCTAGTTTGAAGCGTTCTTTTACGGTAGCAGTTTATATTTTTAGGTTTCCCTCTGTTCTCTTCTATATAGATAGATGAATTTGGAACTCTAAATCCAACATGGTTTGAAGTAGCTCTTTGAAACTTGACAAAATAAAGGAGTTCTCAGTATTGTCTCTATGGTTTGTTTCCTCTTCAATTAGTCCTAGGCACAGACTGTGGAAAAGCACTTTCATTGAAAGGGGTTGCCAAGCTTCCAAGAAATAATGAGTTTCTGAAATACCAACAAATATTTTTTCACCCAATCTTAATGAAACTTGGTGGTTATGACAAGTACACAATCCCACTTGACTCACCAAATTTTGTTCTTCTAGGTTGAAGCGTTCGATTACAGTAGCAGTTTATATTTTTAGGTCTCCCTCTGTTCTCTCTTATATAGTTAGATGAATTTGGAACTCTAAGTCCAACATTGTTTTTAGTAGCTCTTTGAAACTTGAGAAAATAAAGGCGTTCTCAGTTTTCTCTCTATGGTTTGTTTCCTTTTCAAGTAGCCCTAGTCAGAGACTGTGGAAAAGCACTTTCATTTTGAGGGGTGGCCAAGCTTCTAAGAAATAACTAGTTTCCGAAATATCAGCAAATATCTTTTCACCCAATCTTGATGATACTTGGTGGTAATGATCGGTACACAAATCCCACTTGAATCACCAAAGTTTGTTCTTGTAGGTTGAAGCGTTCTTTTTCCTTAGCAGTTTATGTTTTTAGGTTTCCCTCTGTTTTCTCCTATAGAGATACATGAATTTGGAACTCCAAATCCAACATGGTTTGTAGTAGCCCTTTGAAACTTGAAAAAATAAAGGACTTCTCAGTTTTGTCTCTATGATTTGTTTCCTCTTCAAGTAGCCCTAAGGAGAGACTGTGGAAAAGCACCTTCATTGAAAGGAGTTGCCAAGCTTCCAAGAAATTACGAGTTTACGAAATACCAGCAAATACTTTTTCACTCAATCTTGACGATACGTGGTGGTAATGACAAGTACACAAATCCCGCTTGGCTCAACAAATTTTGTTCTCCTAACTTGAAGTGTTCGTTTACAGTAGCATTTTTTTATTTTTAGGTTTCACTTTGTTCTCTCCTATATAGATAGATGAATTTGGAACTCTAAATCCAACATGGTTTGTAGTAGCTCTTTGAAACTTGACAAAATAAAGGAGTTCTCAGTTGTGTCTCTATGGTTTCTTTCCTCTTCAAGTAGCCCTAGGCACAGACAGTGGAAATGCACTTTCATTTTGAGGGGTGGCCAAGCTTCTAAGAAATAACGAATTTCCGAAATACCAGCAAATATTTTTTCACCCAATCTTGATGATACTTGGTGGTAATGATGGGTACACAAATCCCACTTGACTCACCAAATGTTGTTCTCCTAGTTTGACGCGTTCATTTACAATAGCAGTTTATGTTTTTAGGTTTCCCTCTGTTCTCTCCTATATACATGGATGAATTTGGAGCTCTAAATCCAACATGGTCTTAGTAGCTCTTTGAAACTTGAAAAAATAAAGGAGTTCTCAATTTGTCTCTATGATTTGTTTTCAATTCAAGTAGCCCTACACAGAGACTGTGGAAAAGCACTTTCATTGAAAGGGGTTGCCAAGCTTCCAAGAAATTATGATTTTCCGAAATACCAGCAAATACTTTTTCACCCAATCTTGATGATACGTGGTGGTAATGACAAGAACACAAATCCCACTTGGCTGACCAAATTTTGTTCTTCTAGGTTGAAGCGTTCATTTACAGTAGCAGTTTTTATTTTTAGGTTTTTCTTTGTTCTCTCCTATATAGATAGATGAATTTGAAACTCTAAATCCAACATGGTTTGTAGTAGCTCTTTGAAACTTGACAAAATAAAGGAGTTCTCAGTTTTGTCTCTATGGCTTGTTTCCTCTTCATGTAGCCCTAGTCACAGACTGGGGAAAAGAACTTACATTGAGAGGGTTTGCCAAACTTCTAAGAAATAACGAGCCCGAAATACCAGCAAATATTTTTTCACCCAATCTTGATGATACTTGATGGTAATGATCAGTACACAAATCCCACTTGGCTCACCAAATTTTATTCTTCTATGTTGAAGCGTTCGTCTACAGTAGCAGTTTTTATATTTAGGTTTTACTCTGTTCTCTCTTATATTGATAGATGAATTTGGAACTCTAAATCCAACATGGTTTGTAGTAGCTCTTTGAAACTTGACAAAATAAATGAGTTCTCAGTTTTGTCCCTCTGGTTTGTTTCCTGTTCAAGTAGCCGTAGGCATAGACTGTGGAAGAGCACTTTCATTGAGAGGGGTTGCCAAGCTTCTAAGAAATAACGAGTTTCCGAAATACCAGCAAATATTTTTTCACCCAATCTTGATGATACATGGTGGTAATGGTCAGTACACCAATCCCACTTGACTCACCAAATTTAGTTCTTCTAGGTTGAAGCGTTCGTCTACAGTAGCAGTTTTTATATTTAGGTTTCACTCTGTTCTCTTCTGTATAGATAGATGAATTTGAAACTCTAAATCTACCATGGTTTGTAGTCGCTCTTTGAAACTTGACAAAATAAAGGAGTTCTCAGTTTTCTCTCTATGGTTTGTTTCCTCTTCAATCAGCCCTAGGCACAGACTGGGGAAAAGCACTTGCATTGAGAAGGTTTGCCATGCTTCTAAGAAATAACGAGTTTCCGAATTACCAGCAAACATTTTTTCACCCAAACTTGATGACACTTGGTGGTAATGATCAGTACACCAATCCCACTTGGCTCACCAAATTTTGTTTTTCTAGGTTGAAGCGTTCGTCTACAGTAGCAGTTTTTATATTTAGGTTTCTCTCTGTTCTCTTCTATATAGATAGATGAATTTGGAACGCTAAATCCAACATGGTTTGTAGTAGCTCTTTGAAACTTGTCAAAAAAAGTAGTTCTCAGTTTTGGCTCTATGATTTGTTTCCTCTTCAAGTAGCCCTAAGGAGAGACTGTGGAAAAGCACTTTCATTGAAAGGAGTTGCCAAGCTTCCAAGAAATTATGAGTTTACGAAATACCAGCAAATACTTTTTCACTCAATCTTGACGATACGTGGTGGTAATGACAAGTACACAAATCCCGCTTGGCTCTCCAGATTTTGTTCTTCTAGGGTGAAGTGTTCGTTTACAGTAGCAGTTTTTATTTTTAGGTTTCACTGTGTTCTCTCCTATATAGATAGATGAATTTGAACTCTAAATCCAACATGGTTTGTAGTAGCTTTTTGAAACTTGACAAAATAAAGTAGTTCTCAGTTTTTTCTCTATGGATTGTTTCCTCTTCAAGGATCCCTAGGCACAGACTGTGGAAAAGCACTTTCATTTTGAGGTGTGGCCAAGCTTCTAAGAAATAAAGAGTTTCCGAAATACCAGCAAATATTTTTTCACCCAATCTGCATGATACTTGGAGGTATTGATCAGTACAACAATCCCACTTGGCTCACCAAATTTTGTTCTTTTAGGTATAAGCGTTCATCTACAGTAGCAGTTTTTATATTTAGGTTTAACTCTGTTCTCTTCTATATAGATAGATGAATTTGGAACTCTATATCCAACATGGTTTGTAGTAGCCCTTTGAAATGTGACAAAATAAAGTACTTCTCAGTTTTGTCTCTATGGTTTGTTTCCTCTTTAAGTAGCCCTAGGCACAGAATGGGGAAAAGCTCTTGCATTGAAAGGGTTTGCCAAACTTCTAAGAAATAACGAGTTTCCAAAATACCAGCAAATATTTTTTCACCTAATCTTGATGATACTTGGTGGTAATGACAAGTACACAAATCCCACATAGCTCACCAAATTTTGTTCTTCTGGGTTGAAGCGTTCGTTTACAGTAGCAATTTTTATTTTTAGGTTTCACTCTGTTCTCTCTTATATTGATAGATGAATTTGGAACTCTAAATCCAACATGGTTTGTAGTAGCTCTTTGAAACGTGACAGAATACAGTATTTCTAAGTTTTGTCTCTATGGTTTGGTTCCTCTTCAAGTAGCCCTAGACACAGACTGTGGAAAAGCACTTTCATTGAGAGGGGTTGCCAAGCTTCTAAGAAATAACGAGTTTCCAAAAACCAGCAAATAGTTTTTCACATAATCTTGATGATACTAGGTGGTAATTATCGGTACAGAAATCCCACTTGGCTCACCATATTTTGTCCTTCTGGGTTGAAGCGTTCGTCTACAGTAGCAGTTTTTATATTTAGGCTTCACTCTGTTCTCTTCTATATAGATAGATGAATTTGGAACTCTAAATCCAAAATGGTTTGTAGTAGCTCTTTGAAAATTGACAAAATAAAATAGTTCTCAGTATTGTCTCTATAGTTTGTTTCCTCTTCAAGGAGCCCTAGGCACAGACTGTGGAAAAGCACTTTCATTTGGAGGTGTGGCCAAGCTTCCAAGAAATAAGGAGTTACCGAAATACAAGGAAATATTTTTTCACCCAATCTTGATTATACTTGGTGGTAATGATCGCTACACAAATCCCACTTGACTCACCAAATTTTGACACTTCTAGATTGAAGCATTTGTTCACAGTAGCAGTTCATATTATTAGGTTTCCCTCTGTTCTCTCCTATGTAGATAGATGAAATTGGAACTCTAAATCCAACATGGTTTGTAGTAGCTCTTTGAAACTTGACAAAATAAAGGAAATCTCAGTTTTGTCTCTCTGGTTTGTTTCCTCTTCAATAGCCTTAGGCACAGACTGTGGAAAAGCACTTTCATTGAGAGGGGTTGCCAAGCTTCTAAGAAATAACGAGTTTCCGAAATACCAGCAAATATTTTTTCACCCAGTCTTGATGATACTGGGTGGTAATGATCAGTACTCCAATCCCACTTGGCTCACCAAATTTTGTTTTTCTTGGTTGAAGCGTTCGTCTACAGTAGCAGTTTTTACATTTAGGTTTCACTCTGTTCTCTTCTATATAGATAGATGAATTTGGAACTCTAAATCCAACATGGTTTGTAGTAACTCTTTGAAACTTGAAAAAATAAAGGAGTTCTCAGTTTTGTCTCTATGGTTTGTTTCCTCTTCAAGTAGCCCTAGGCACAGACTGTGGATAAGCACTTTCATTGAAAGGGGTTGCCAAGCTTAAAAGAAATTACGAGTTTCCGAAATACCAGCAAATACTTTTTCACCCAATCTTGATGATACATGGTCGTAATGAAAAGTACACAAATCCCACTTGGCTCAACAAATTTTGTTCTTCTATGTTGAAGCGTTCCTTTACAGTAGCAGTTTTTATTTTTAGGTTTCACTTTGTTCTCTCCTATATAGATAGATGAATTTGAAACTCTAAATCTCACATGGTTTGAAGTCGCTCTTTGAAACTTGACAAAACAAAGGAGTTCTTAGTTTTGTCTCTATGGTTTGTTTCCTCTTCAAGTTGCCCTAGGCACAGTCTGGAGAAAAGCACTTGCATTGAGAGGGTGTGCCAAGCTTCTAAGAAATAACGAGTTTCCGAAATACCAGCAAATATTTTTTCACCCAATATTGATGATACTTGGTGGTGATGATCAGTACACAAATCCCAGTTGGCTCACCAAGTTGTGTTCTTCTATGTTTAAGCGTTCGTCTACAGTAGTAGTTTTTATTTTTAGGTTTTCCTCTGTTCTCTCCTATATACATGGATGAATTTGGAGCTCTAAATACAACATGGTTTGAAGTAGCTCTTTGAAAGTTGACAAAATAAAGGAGTTCTCATTTTTTTCTCTATGGATTGTTTCCTCTTCAAGTAGCCCAGGCAGAGACGGTGGAAAAGCACTTCCATTGAAAGGGGTTGCCAAGCTTCTAAGAAATAACCAGTTTCCGAAATACCAGCAAATATTTTTTCACCCAATCTTGATAATACTTGGTGGTAATGATCAGTACACAAATCCCACTTGGCTCACCAAATTTTGTTCTTCTAGTTTGAAGCGTTTGTTTACAGTAGCAATATTTATTTTGAGGTTTCACTCTGTTCTCTCTTATATTGATAGATGAATTTGGAACTCTAAATCCAACATGGTTTGTAGTAGCTCTTTGAAACTTGACAAAAAAAAGGATTTCTCATTTTTGTCTCTATGGTTTGTTTTCTCTTCATGTAGCCCTAGGCAGAGACTTTGGAAAAGCACTTTCATTGAGAGGGGTTGCCAAGCTTCTAAGAAATAACGATATTCAGAAATACCAGCAAATATTTTTTCACCCAATCTTGATGATACTTGGTGGTAATGATCAGTACACCAATCCCACATGGCTCAACAAATTTTGTTCTTCTAGGTTGAAGCGTTCGTCTACAGTAGCAGTTTTTATATTTAGGTTTCACTCTGTTCTCTTCTATATAGATACATGAATTTGGAACTCTAAATCCAACATGGTTTGTAGTAACTCTTTGAAACTTTACAAAATAAAGGAGTTCTCAGTCTTGTCTCTATGATTTGTTTCCTCTTCAAGTAGCCCTAGGCACAGACTGTGGAAAAGCACTTTCATATAAAGTGTTTTCCAATCTTCCAAGAAATAACGAATTTCCAAAATACCAGCAAATATTTTTTCACCCAATCTGGATGATACTTGGTGGTAATGATCGGTACACAAATCCCACTTGACTCACCAAATTTTGTTCTTCTAGGTGGAAGCGTTCGTTTACAGTAGCAATTTTTATTTTTAGGTTTCACTCTGTTCTCTCTTATATTGATAGATGAATTTGGAACAATAAATCCAACATGGTTTGTAGTAGCTCTTTGAAAATTGAGAAAATAAAGTAGTTCTCAGTTTTGTCTCTATGGTTTGTTTCCTCTTCAAGTAGCCCTAGGCACAGTCTGTGGAAAAGCACTTTCATTGAGAGGTGTTGCCAAGCTTCTAAGAAATAACGAGTTTCCGAAATATCAGCAAATATCTTTTCACCCAATCTTGATGATACTTGGTGGTAATGATTGGTACAGAAATCCCACTTGGCTCACCAAATTTTGTTCTTCTAGGTTGAAGCATTCGTATACAGTAGCAGTTTTTATATTTACGTTTTCTCTGTTCTCTTCTATGTAGATAGATATATTTGGAACTCTAAATCCAACATGGTTTGTAGTAGCTCTTTGAAACTTGACAAAATAAAGGAGTTCTCAGTCTTGTCTCTATAGTTTGTTTCCTCTTCAAGTAGCCCTAGGCACAGACTGTGGAAAATCACTTTCATTGAAAGGGGTTGCCAAGCTTCCAATAAATAACGAGTTTCCGAAATACCAGCAAATATTTTTTCACCCAATCTTGAAGATACTTGGTGGTAATGACAAGTACACAAATCCCACTTGGCTCACCAAATTTTGTTCTTCTACTTTGAAGCGTTCTTTTACAGTAGAAGTCTATATTTTTCGGTTTCCCTCTGTTCTATCCTATATACATAGATGAATTTGGAACTCTAAATCCAACATGGTGTGTAGTAGCTCTTTGAAACGTGACAAAATAAAGGCGTTCTCAGTTTTGTGTCTATGGTTTGTTTCCTTCTTCAAGTAGCCCTAGGCACAGACTGTGGAAAAGCACTTTCATTGAGAGGGGTTGCCAATCTTCTAAGAAATAACGAGTTTCCGAAATGCCAGCAAATATTTTTTAACCCAAACTTGATGATACTTGGTGGTAATGACAAGTATACAAATCCCACTTGGCTCACCAAATTCTGTTCTTCTAGATTGAAGCGTTCGTCTACAGTAGCAGTTTATATATTTAGGTTTCCCTCTGTTCTCTCCTATATAGATAGATGAATTTTGAACTGTAAATCTAACATGGTTTGTAGTCGCTCTTTGAAACTTGACAAAAAATGTAGTTCTCAGTTTTGTCTCTATGGTTTGTTTCCTCTTCCAGTAGGCCTAAGCAGAGACTGTGGAAAAGCACTGTCATTGAAAGGGGTTGCCAAGCTTCCAAGAAATAACGAGTTTCCGAAATACCAGCAAATATTTTTCACACAATCGTGATGATACGTGGTGATAATGATCGGTACACAACTCCCACTTGGTTCTCCAAATTTTGTTCTTCTAGCTTGAAGCGTCCGTCTACAGTAGCAGTTTTTATTTTTAGGTTTCCCTCTGTTCTCTCCTATATAGAGAGATGAATTTGGAACTCTTAATCCAACATGGTTTGTAGTAGCTCTTGAAACTTGACAAAATAAAGGAGTTCAAACTTTTGACTCTATGGTTTGTTTTCTATTCAAGTAGCCCAAGGCACAGACTGTGGAAAAGCATTTTCATTGAGATGGGTTGCCAAGCTTCCAAGAAATAACGAGTTTCCGAAATACCAGCAAATATTTTTTCACCCAATCTTGACGATACTTGGTGGTAATGATCAGTACACAATTCCCACTTGGCTCACCAAATTTTGTTCTTCTAGCTTGAAGCGTTCGTCTACAGTAGCAATTTTTATATTTAGGTTTCCCACTGTTCTCTCCAATATAGATAGATGAATTTGGAACTCTAAATCCAACATGTTTTGTAGTAGCTATTTGAATCTCGACAAAATAAAGTAGATCTCAGTTTTTTCTCTATGGTTTGTTTCCTCTTCAAGTAGCCCTAGGCATAGACTGTGGAAAACAATTTCATTGAGAGGGGTTGCCAATCTTCTAAGAAATAAGTAGTTTCTGAAATACCAGCAAATATTTTTTCACCCAATCTTGATGATACTTTGTGGTAATGATCAGTACACAAATCCAACCTGGCTCACCAAATTTTGTTCCTATAGGTTGAAGAGTTCTTCTACAGTAGCAGTTTTTATATTTAGGTTTCCCTCTGTTATCTCCTATATAGATAGATGAATTTGGAACTCTAAATCCAACATGGTTTGTAGTAGCTCATTGAAACATGACAAAAAAAGTGTTCTCAGTGTTGTCTCTATGGTTTGTTTCCTCTTCAAGTAGCCCTAAGCAGAGACTGTGGAAAGCACTTTCATTGAAAGGTGTTGCCAACCTTCCAAGAAATTACGATTTTCCGAAATACCAGCAAACATTTTTTCACCCAATCTTGATGATACGTTGTGGTAATGACAAGTACACAAATCCCACTTGGCTCACCAAATTTTGTTCTTCTAGGTTTAAGCGTTCGTTTACAGTAGCAGTTTTTATTTTTAGGTTTCCCTCTGTTCTCTCCTATATACGTAGATGAATTTGGAACTCTAAATACAACAAAGTTTGTAGTAGCTCTTTGAAACTTGACAAAATAAAGGAGTTCCACTTTTTTCTCTATATTTTGTTTTTTATTCAAGTAGCCCTAGGCACAGACTGTGGAAAAGCACTTTAATTGAGAGGGGTTGCCAAGCTTCTAAGAAATAACGAGTTTCAGAAATACCCGCAAAAATTTTTTCACCCAATCTTGATGATACGTGGTGGTAATGACAAGTACACAAATTCCACTTGGCTCACCAAATTTTGTTCTTCTAGGTTGAAGCGTTCGTTTACAGTTGCAGTTTCTATTTTTAGGTTTCACTCTGTTCTCTCCTATATAGATAGATGAATTTGGAACTGTAAATCCAACATGGTTTGTAATAGCTCTTTGAAACTTGACAAAATAAAGGAGTTCTCTGTTTTGTCTCTATGGTTTGTTTCCTCTTCAAGTAGCCCTAGGCACAGACTGTGGAAAAGCACTTTCATTGAGAGGGGTTTCCAAGGTTCTACGAAATAACGATTTTCCGCAATACCAGCAAATATTTTTTCAGCCAATCTTGATAATACTTGGTGGTAATGACAAGTACACAAATCCCACTTGGCTCACCAAATTTTGTTCTTCTAGGTTGAAGCGTTCGTCTACAGTAGCAGTTTTTATGTTTAGGATTCACTCTGTTCTCTCCTATGTAGATAAATGAATTTGGAACTCTAAATCCAACATGGTTTGTAGTAGCCTTTTGAAACTTGACAAAATAAAGGAGTTCTCAGGTTTGTCTCTATAATTTGTTTCCTCTTCAAGTAGCACTAAGCAGGGACTGTGGAAAAGCACTTTCATTGAATGGGGTTGCCAAGCTTCCAAGAAATTAAGAGTTTCCGAAATACCAGCATATATTTTTTCACCCAATCTTGATGATACTTGGTGGTAATGACAAGTACACAAATCACACTTGGCTCAACAAATTTTGTTCTTCTAGGTTTAAGCGTTCTTCTACAGTAGCAGTTTTTATATTTAGGTTTCTCTCTGTTCTCTCCTATATAGATAGATGAATTTGGAACTCTAAATACAACATGATTAGTAGCAGCTCATTGAAACTTGACAAAATAAAGTAGTTCTCAGTTTTGTCTCGATGGTTTGTTTCCTCTTAAGTAGCCCTAGGCACAGACTGTTGAACAGCACTTTCATTGAGAGGGGTTGCCAAGCTTCTAAGAAATAACGATTTTCCGTAATACCAGCCAATATTTTTTCACCCAATTGTGATGATACGTGGTGGTAATGACAAGGACACAAATCCCACTTGGCTCACCAAATTTTGTTATTCTAGGTACAAGCGTTCGTTTACAGTAGCAGTTTTTATATTTAGGTTTCACTCTGTTCTCTCCTATATAGATAGATGAATTTGGAACTCTAAATCCAACATGGTTTGTAGTAGTTCTTTGAAACTTGACAAAATAAAGGAGTTCTCAGTTTTGTCTCTATGGTTTGTTTCCTCTTCAAGTAAACATAGGCACAGACTGTGGAAAAGCACTTTCATTGAGAGGGGTTGCCAAGCTTCTAAGAAATAACGAGTTTCTGAAATATCAGCAAATATTTTTTAAACCAATCGAGATGATACTTAGTGGTACTGATCAGTACACAAATCCCACTTTGCTCACCAAATTGTGTTCTTCTAGGTTGAAGCGTTCATCTACAGTACCAGTTTTTATATGTAGGTTTCACTGTTTTCTATTATACAGATAGATGAATTTGGAACTCTAAATCCAACATGGTTTGTAGTAGCTCTTTGAAACTTGACATCAAAAAGTAGTTCACAGTTTTGTCTCTATGATTTGTTTGCTCTTCAAGTAACCCTAAGCAGAGACTGTGGAAAAGCAATTTCATTGAGAGGGGTTGCCAAGCTTCCAAGAAATTACGAGTTTTCGAAATACCAGCAAATATTTTTTCACCCAAACTTGTTGATACGTTGTGGTAATAATCGGTACACAAGTCCCACTTGGCTCACCAAATTTTGTTCTTCTAAGTTGAAGCGTTCGTTTACAGTTCCAGTTTTTATTTTTAGGTGTCACTCTGTTCTTTCCTATATAGATAGATGAATTTGGAACTCTAAATCCAACATGGTTTGTAGTAGCTCTTTGAAATTTGACAAAATAAAGGAGTTCTCTGTTTTGTCTCTATGGCTTGTTTCCTCTTCAAGTAGCCCTAGGCACAGACTGTGGAAAAGCACTTTCATTGAGAGGGGTTGCCAGGCTTCTTAGAAATAACGAGTTTCCGAAATACAAGCAAATATTTTTTCACCCAATTGGGATGATACGTGGTGGTAATGACAAGGACACAAATCCCACTTGGATCACCAAATTTTGTTCTTCTAGGTTGAAGTGTTCGTTTACAGTAGCAGTTTTTATTTTAGCTTTCACTCTGTTCTCTCCTGTATAGATAGATAAACTTGGAACTCTAAATCAAACATTGTTTCTAGTAGCTCTTTGAAACTTGACAAAATAAAGGTGTTCTCAGTTTTGTCTCTGTGTTTTGTATCCTCTTCAAGTAGCCCTAGGCACAGAGTGTGGAAAAGCACTTCCATTGAGAGGGGTTGCCAAGCTTCTAAGAAATAACGAGTTTCCGAAATACCAGCAAATATTTTTTCACCCAATCTTTTTGATACTTGGTGGTAATGATAGGTACACAAATCCCACTTGGCTCACCAAATTTTGTTCTTCTAGGTTGAAGCGTTCGTCTACAGTAGTCGTTTTTATATTTAGGTTTCCCTCTGTTCTCTCCTATATAGATAGATGAATTTGGAACTCTAAATCCAACATGGTTTGGATTCGCTCTTTGAAACTTTACAAAAAAAATGTAGTTCTCAGTTTTGTCTCTATCGTTTGTTTCCTCTTGAAGTAGCACTAAGCAGAGACTGTGGAAAAGCACTTTCATTGAGAGGGGTTGCCAAACTTCCAAGAAATTACGAGTTTCCGAAATACTAGCAAATATTTTTTCACCCAATGTTGATGATACGTGGTGGTAATGACAAATACACAAATCCCACATGGCTCACCAAATTTTGTTCTTCTAGGTTGAAGCGTTCGTCTACAGTAGCAGTCTTTATATTTAGGTTTCACTATCTTCTCTCTTATATAGATAGATGAATTTGGAAATCTAAATCCAACATGGTTTGTAGTAGCTCTTTGAAACTTGACGGAATAAAGGAGTTCTCAGTTTTGTCTCTAAGGTTTGTTTCCTCTTTAAGTAGCCCTAGGCACAGACAGTGGAAAAGCACTTTCATTGAGAGTGGTTGCCAAGCTTCTAAGAAATAATGATTTTTCGAAATACCAGCAAATGTTTTTTCACCCAATCTTAATGATACATGGTGGTAATGATCAGGACACAAATTTCACTTGGCTCACCAAATTGTGTTGTTCTAGGTTGAAGCGTTCGTTTACAGTAGCAGTTTATATTTTTAGGTTTCCCTCTGTTCTCTCCTATATAGACAGCTGAATTTGGAACTCTAAATCCAACATGGTTTGTAGTAGCTCTTTGAAACTTGACAAAATAAAGGAGTTCTCAGTTTTGTCTCTATGGTTTGTTTCCTCTTCAAGTAGCCCTAGGCATAGACTGTGGAAAAGCACTTTTATTGAGAGGGGTTGTCAAGCTTCCCAGAAATTACGATTTTCCGAAATACCAGCACATATTTTTTCACCCAATATTGATGATACATGTTGGTAATGATCAGTACAAAAAACCCACTTGGCTGACCAAATTGTGTTCTTCTAGGTTGAAGCATTCATCTACAGTAGTATTTTTTATATGTAGGGTTTACTCTGTTCTCTTCTATATAGATAGATGAATTTGGAACTCTAAATCCAACATGGTTTGTAGTAGCTCTTTGAACCTTGACAAAATAATGTAGTTCTCAGTTTTGTCTCTATGGTTTATTTCCTCTACAAGTAGCCCTATGCACAGACTGTGGAAAAGCACTTTCATTGAGAGGGTTAGCCAAGCTTCTAAGAAATAACAAGTTTCCGAAATACCAGCAAATATTTTTTCACCCAATCTTGATGATACTTGGTGGTAATGATCTGTACACAAATCCCACTTGGCTCACCAAATTGTGTTCTTCTAGGTTGGAGCGTTCGTCTAGAGTAGCAGTTTCTATATTTAGGTTTCACTCTGTACTCTCCAATATAGATAGATGAATTTGGAACTCTAAATCCAACATGGTTTGTAGTAGCTCTTTGAAACTTGACAAAATAAAGGAGTTCTCAGTTTTGTCTCTATGGTTTGTTTCCTCTTCAAGTAGACCTAAGCAGAGACTGTGGAAAAGCACTTTCATTGAAAGGGGTTGCCAAGCTTCCAAGAAATTACGAGTTTCCAAAATACCGGCAAATATTTTTTCACCCAATCTGGATGATACATGCTGGTAATGACAAGTACACAAATTCCACTTAGCTCACCAAATTTTGTTCTTCTAGTTTGAAGCTTTCGTTTACAGTAGCAGTTTTTATTTTTAGGTTTCATTCTGTTCTCTCCTTTATAGATAGATGAATTTGGAATTCTAAATCCAACATGGTTTGTAGTAGCTCTTTGAAACTTGACAAATAAAGGAGTTCTCAGTTTTGTCTCTATGGTTTGTTTCCTCTTCAAGTATCCCGAAGCACAGACTGTGGAAAAGCACTTTCATTGAGAGGGTTTGCCAAGCTTCTAAGAAATAACGAGTTTCCGAAATACCAGCAAATATTTTTTCACCCAATCTTGATGATATTGGTGGTATGATCAGTCCACAAATCCCACTTGGCCCACCAAATTTTGTTCTTCTAGGTTGAAGCGTTCGTCTGCAGTAGCAGTTTTTATATTTAGGTTTCCCTCTGTTCTCTCCTATATAGATAGATGAATTTGGAACTCTAAATCCAACATGGTTTGTAGTAGCTCTTTGAAACTTGACAAAATAAAGGAGTTCTCAGTTTTTGTCTCTATGGTTTGATTCCTCTTCAAGTAGCCCTATGCACAGACTGTGGAAAAGCGCTTTCATTGAAAGGGGATGCCAAGCTTCCAAGAAATTACGACTTTCCGAAATACCAGCAAATATTTACTCACCCAATCTTGATGGTACGTGGTGGTAATGACAAGTACACAAATCCCACTTGGCTCACCAATTTTTGTTCTTCTAGGTTGAAGCGTTCGTCTGCAGTAGCAGTTTTTATATTTAGGTTTCCCTCTGTTCTCTCCTATATAGATAGATGAATTTGGAACTCTAAATCCAACATGGTTTCTAGTAGCTCTTTGAAACTTGACAAAATAAAGGAGTTCTCAGTTTTGTTTCTATTATTTGTTTCCTCTTCAAGTAACCCTAAGCAGAGACTATGGAAAAGCACTTTCATTGAAAGGGGTTGCCAAGCTTCCAAGAAATTACGAGTTTCCGAAATACCGGCAAATATTTTTTCACCCAATCTGGATGATACATGGTGGTAATGACAAGTACACAAATTCCACTTAGCTCACCAAATTTTGTTCTTCTAGGTTGAAGCTTTCGTTTACAGTAGCAGTTTTTATTTTTAGGTTTCATTCTGTTCTCTCCTTTATAGATAAATGAATTTGGAATTCTAAATCCAACATGGTTTGTAGTAGCTCTTTGAAACGTGACAAAATAAAGGAGTTCTCAGTTTTATCTATTTGGTTGTTTCCTCTTCAAGTAGCCATAAGCAGAGACTGTGGAAAAGCAGTTTCATTGAAAGGGGTTGCCAAGCTTCCAAGAAATTACGAGTTTCCCAAATACCAGCAAATATTTTTTCACCCAATCTTGATGATACGTGGTGGTAATGATCAGTACAAAAAACCCACTTGGCTGAAAAAATTGTGTTCTTCTAGGTTGAAGAATTCGTCTATAGTAGCAGTTTTTATATGTAGGTTTCACTCTGTTCTCTTCTATATAGATAGATGAATTAGGAACTCTAAATTCAACATGGTTTGTAGTAGCTCTTTGAAACTTGTCAAAAGAAAGTAGTTCTCAGTTTTGTCTCTATGGTTTATTTCCTCATCAAGTAGCCCTAGGCACAGACTGTGGAAAAGGACTTTCATTGAGAGGGGTTGCCAAGCTTCCAAAAAATAACGAGTTTCCGAAATACCAGCAAATATTTTTTCACCCAATTTGATGACACTTGGTGGTAATGATCGGTACACAAATCCCACTTGTCGCACCAAATTTTGTTCTTCTACATTTAAGCGTTCGTTTACAATAGCAGTTTATATTTTTAGGTTTCCCTCTGTCCTCTCCTATATAGATAGTTGAATTTGGAACTCTAAATCAAACATGGTTTGCAGTAGCTCTTTGAAACTTGACAAAATAAAGGAGTTCTCAGTTTTGTCTCTATGGTTCGTTTCCTCTTCAAATAGCCTTAGGCACAGACTGTGGAAAAGCACTTTCATTGAGAGGGGTTGCCAAGCTTCTAAGAAATAACGAATTTCTGAAATACCAGCAAATATTTTTTCACCCAATCTTGATGATACATGGTGGTAATGATCAGTCCACAAATCCCACTTGGCTCACAAATTTTGTTCTTCTAGGTTTAAGCGTTCGTTTACAGTAGCAGTTTTTATTTTTGGTTTCACTCTCTTCTCTTCTGTTTAGATAGCTGAATTTGGAACTCTAAATCCAACATGGTTTTTAGTAGCTCTTTGAAACTTAACAAATAAAGGAGTTCTCAGTTTTGTCTCTATGGTTTGTTTCCTCTTCAAGTATCCCTAGGCAAAGACTGTGGAAAAGCACTTTCATTGAGAGGGGTTGCCAAGCTTCTAAGATATAACGAGTTTCCGAAATAACAGCAAATATTTTTTCACCCAATCTTGATGATATTGGTGGTAATGATCAGTCCACAAATCCCACTTGGCCCACCAAATTTTGTTCTTCTAGGTTTAAGCGTTCGTCTACAGTAGCAGTTTTTATATGTAGGTTTCAATCTGTTCTCTCCTATATAGATAGATGAATTTGGAACTCTAAATCCAACATGGATTGTAGTAGCTCTTTGAAACTTGACAAAATAAAGGAGTTCTCAGTTTTGTCTTTATGATTTGTTTCCTCTTCAAGTAGCCCTAAGCAGAGACTGCGGAAAAGCACTTTCATTGAAAGGGTTGGCCAAGATTCCAAGAAATTACAAGTTTCCGAAATACAAGCAAATATTTTTTCACCCAATTTGATGATACTTGGTGGTAATGATTGGTACACAAATCCCACTTGGCGCACCATATTTTGTTCTTCTATTTTTAAGCGTTCGTTTACAGTAGCAGTTTATATTTTTAGGTTTCCCTCTGTTCTCTCCTATATAGATAGTTGAATTTGGAACTCTAAAACCAACATGGTTTGTAGTAGCTCTTTGAAACTTGACAAAATAAAGGAGTTCTCAGTTTTGTCTCTATGATTTGTTTCCTCTTCAAGTAGGCCTAAGAAGAGTCTGTGGAAAAGCACTTTCATTGAAAGGGGTTGCCAAACTTCCAAGAAATTCCGTGTTTCCGAAATACCAGCAAATATTTTTTCACCCAGACTTGATGATACTTGGTGGTAATGGCAAGTACACAAATCCCACTTGGCTCACCAAATTTTGTACTTCTAGGTGGAAGCGTTCTTTTACAGTAGCAGTTTTTATTTTTAGGTTTCACTCTGTTCTCTCTTATATAGATAGATGAATTTGGAAGTCTAAATCCAACATGGTTTGTAGTAGCTCTTTGAAACTTGACAGAATAAAGGAGTTCTCAGTTTTGTCTTTATGATTTGTTTCCTCTTCAAGTAGCCCTAAGCAGAGACTGCGGAAAAGCACTTTCATTGAAAGGGTTGGCCAAGATTCCAAGAAATTACGAGTTTCCGAAATACCAGCAAGTATTTTTTCACCCAATTTGATGATACTTGGTGGTAATGATCGGTACACAAATCCCACTTGGCGCACCAAATTTTGTTCTTCTAGTTTTAAGCGTTCGTTTACAGTAGCAGTTTATATTTTTAGGTTTCCCTCTGATCTCTCCTATATAGATAGATGAATTTGGAACTCTAAAACCAACATGGTTTGTAGTAGCTCTTTGAAACTTGAGAAAATAAAGGAGTTCTCAGTTTTGTCTCTATGATTTGTTTCCTCTTCAAGTAGCCCTAAGCACAGTCTGTGGAAAAGCACTTTCATTGAAAGGGGTTGCCAAGCTTCCAAGAAATTACGTGTTTCCGAAATACCAGCAAATATTTTTTCACCCAGTCTTGATGATACTTGGTGATAATGACAAGTACACAAATCCCACTTGGCTAACCAAATTTTGTTCTTCTAGGTTGAAGCGTTCGTTTACAGTAGCAGTTTTTATTTTTAGGTTTCACTCTGTTCTCTCTTATATAGATAGATGAATTTGGAACTCTAAATCCAACATGGTTTGTAGTAGCTCTTTGAAACTTGACGGAATAAAGGAGTTCTCAGTTTTGTCTCTAAGGTTTGTTTCCTCTTTAAGTAGCCCTAGGCACAGACAGTGGAAAAGCACTTTCATTGAGAGTGGTTGCCAAGCTTCTAAGAAATAATGAGTTTTCGAAATACCAGCAAATGTTTTTTTCACCCAATCTTAATGATACGTGGTGGTAAAGATCAGGACACAAATTTCACTTGGCTCACCAAATTGTGTTCTTCTAGGTTGAAGCGTTCGTTTACAGTAGCAGTTTATATTTTTAGGTTTCCCTCTGTTCTCTCCTATATAGACAGCTGAATTTGAAACTCTAAATCCAACATGGTTTGTAGTAGCTCTTTGAAACTTGACAAAATAAAGGAGTTCTCAGTTTTGTCTCTATGGTTTGTTTCCTCTTCAAGTAGCCCTAGGCATAGACTGTGGAAAAGCACTTTTATTGAGAGGGGTTGTCAAGCTTCCCAGAAATTACGATTTTCCGAAATACCAGCACATATTTTTTCACCCAATCTTGATGATACGTGTTGGTAATGATCAGTACAAAAACCCACTTGGCTGACCAAATTGTGTTCTTCTAGGTTGAAGCGTTCATCTACAGTAGTATTTTTTATATGTAGGTTTTACTCTGTTCTCTTCTATAAAGATAGATGAATTTGGAACTCTAAATCCAACATGGTTTGTAGTAGCTCTTTGAACCTTGACAAAATAATGTAGTTCTCAGTTTTGTCTCTATGGTTTACTTCCTCTACAAGTAGCCCTATGCACAGACTGTGGAAAAGCACTTTCATTGAGAGGGGTAGCCAAGCTTCTAAGAAATAACAAGTTTCCGAAATACCAGCAAATATTTTTTCACCCAATCTTGATGATACTTGGTGGTAATGATCAGTACACAAATCCCACTTGGCTCACCAAATTGTGTTCTTCTAGGTTGGAGCGTTCGTCTAGAGTAGCAGTTTTTATATTTAGGTTTCACTTTGTACTCTCCAACATAGATAGATGAATTTGGAATTCTAAATCCAACATGGTTTATAGTAGCTCTTTGAAACTTGACAAAATAAAGGAGTTCTCAGTTTTGTCTCTATGGTTTGTTTCCTCTTCAAGTAGACCTAAGCAGAGACTGTGGAAAAGTACTTACATTGAAAGGGGTTGCCAAGCTTCCAAGAAATTACGAGTTTCCAAAATACCGGCAAATATTTTTTCACCCAATCTGGATGATACATGGTGGTAATGACAAGTACACAAATTCCACTTAGCTCACCAAATTTTGTTCTTCTAGGTTGAAGCTTTCATTTACAGTAGCAGATTTTATTTTTAGGTTTCATTCTGTTCTCTCCTTTATAGATAAATGAATTTGGAATTCTAAATCCAGCATGGTTTGTAGTAGCTCTTTGAAACGTGACAAAATAAAGGAGTTCTCAGTTTTATCTCTTTGGTTGTTTCCTCTTCAAGTAGCCGTAAGCAGAGACTGTGGAAAAGCAGTTTCATTGAAAGGGGTTGCCAAGCTTCCAAGAAATTACGAGTTTCCGAAATACCAGCAAATATTTTTTCAACCAATCTTGATGATACGTGGTGATAATGATCAGTACAAAAAACCCACTTGGCTGACCAAATTGTGTTCTTCTATTTTGAAGCATTCATCTATAGTAGCAGTTTTTATATGTAGGTTTCACTCTGTTCTCTTCTATATAGATAGATGAATTAGGAACTCTAAATTCAACATGGTTTGTAGTAGCTCTTTGAAACTTGTCAAAAGAAAGTAGTTCTCAGTTTTGTCTCTATGGTTTATTTCCTCATCAAGTAGCCCTAGGCACAGACTGTGGAAAAGGACTTTCATTGAGAGGGGTTGCCAAGCTTCCAAAAAATAACGAGTTTCCGAAATACCAGCAAATATTTTTTCACCCAATTTGATGACACTTGGTGGTAATGATCGGTACACAAATCCCACTTGGCGCACCAAATTTTGTTCTTCTACTTTTAAGCGTTCGTTTACAATAGCAGTTTATATTTTTAGGTTTCCCTCTGTTCTCTCCTATATAGATAGTTGAATTTGGAACTCTAAATCAAACATGGTTTGTAGTAGCTCTTGAAACTTGACAAAATAAAGGAGTTCTCAGTTTTGTCTCTATGGTTCGTTTCCTCTTCAAATAGCCTTAGGCACAGACTGTGGAAAAGCACTTTCATTGAGAGGGGTTGCCAAGCTTCAAAGAAATAACGAATTTCTGAAATACCAGCAAATATTTTTTCACCCAATCTTGATGATACTTGGTGGTAATGATCAGTCCACAAATCCCACTTAGCTCACAAATTTTGTTCTTCTAGGTTTAAGCGTTCGTTTACAGTAGCAGTTTTTATTTTTGGTTTCACTCTGTTCTCTCCTGTATAGATAGCTGAATTTGGAACTCTAAATCCAACATGGTTTTTAGTAGCTCTTTGAAACTTGACAAATAAAGGAGTTCTCAGTTTTGTCTCTATGTTTGTTTCCTCTTCAAGTATCGCTAGGCACAGACTGTGGAAAAGCACTTTCATTGAGAGGGGTTTCCAAGCTTCTAAGAAATAACGAGTTTCCGAAATACCAGAAAATATTTTTTCACCCAATCTTGATGATATTGGTGGTAATGATCAGTCCACAAATCCCACTTGGCCCACCAAATTTTGTTCTTCTAGGTTTAAGCGTTCGTCTACTGTAGCAGTTTTTATATGTAGGTTTCAATCTGTTCTCTCCTATATAGATAGATGAATTTGGAATTCTAAATCCAACATGGATTGTAGTACCTCTTTGAAACTTGACAAAATAAAGGAGTTCTCAGTTTTGTTTTTATGATTTGTTTCCTCTTCAAGTAGCCCTAAGCAGAGACTGCGGAAAAGCACTTTCATTGAAAGGGTTGGCCAAGATTCCAAGAAATTACGAATTTCCGAAATACCAGCAAATATTTTTTCACCCAATTTGATGATACATGGTGGTAATGATCGGTACACAAATCCCACTTGGCGCACCAAATTTTGTTCTTCTAGTTTTAAGCGTTCGTTTACAGTAGCAGTTTATATTTTTAGGTTTCCCTCTGTTCTCTCCTATATAGATAGATGAATTTGGAACTCTAAAACCAACATGGTTTGTAGTAGCTCTTTGAAACTTGACAAAATAAAGGAGTTCTCAGTTTTGTCTCTATGATTTGTTTCCTCTTCAAGTAGCCCTAAGCAGAGTCTGTGGAAAAGCACTTTCATTGAAAGGGGTTGCCAAGCTTCCAAGAAATTCCGTGTTTCCGAAATACCAGCAAATATTTTTTCACCCAGACTTGATGATACTTGGTGGTAATGACAAGTACACAAATCCCACTTGGCTCACCAAATTTTGTTCTTCTAGGTGAAGCGTTCGTTTACAGTAGCAGTTTTTATTTTTAGGTTTCACTCTGTTCTCTCTTATATAGATAGATGAATTTGGAACTCTAAATCCAACATGGTTTGTAGTAGCTCTTTGAAACTTGACAGAATAAAGGAGTTCTCAGTTTTGTCTCTAAGGTTTGTTTCCTCTTTAAGTAGCCCTAGGCACAGACAGTGGAAAAGCACTTTCATTGAGAGTGGTTGCCAAGCTTCTAAGAAATAATGAGTTTTCGATATACCAGCAAATGTTTTTTCACCCAATCTTAATGATACGTGGTGGTAAAGATCAGGACACAAATTTCACTTGGCTCACCAAATTGTGTTCTTCTAGGTTGAAGCGTTCGTTTACAGTAGCAGTTTATATTTTTAGGTTTCCCTCTGTTCTCTCCTATATAGACAGCTGAATTTGGAAATCTAAATCCAACATTGTTTGTAGTAGCTCTTTGAAACTTGACAAAATAAAGGACTTCTCAGTTTTGTCTCTATGGTTTGTTTCCTCTTCAAGTAGCCCTAGGCATAGACTGTGGAAAAGCACTTTTATTGAGAGGGGTTGTCAAGCTTCCCAGAAATTACGATTTTCCGAAATACCAGCACATATTTTTTCACGCAATCTTGATGATAAGTGTTGGTGATGAGCAGTACAAAAAAAAACTTGGCTGACCTAATTGTGTTCTTCTTGGTTGAAGCGTTCATCTACAGTTGTATTTTTTATATGTAGGTTTTACTCTGTTCTCTCCTATATAGATAGATGAATTTGGAACTCTAAATCCAACATGGTTTGTAGTAGCTCTTTGAACCTTGACAAAATAATGTAGTTCTCCGTTTTGTCTCTATGGTTTATTTCCTCTACAAGTAGCCCTATGCACAGACTGTGGAAAAGCACTTTCATTGAGAGGGGTTGCCAAGCTTCTAAGAAATAACAAGTTTCCGAAGTACCAGCAAATATTTTTTCACCCAATCTTGATGATACTTGGTGGTAATGATCAGTACACAAATCCCACTTGGTTCACCAAATTGTGTTCTTCTAGGTTGTAGCGTTCTTCTACAGTAGCAGTTTTTATATTTAGGTTTCACTCTGTACTCTCCAATATAGATAGATGAATTTGGAACTCTAAATCCAACATGTTTTGTAGTAGCTCTTTGAAACTTGACAAAATAAAGGAGTTCTCAGTTTTGTATCTATCGTTTGTTTCCTCTTCAAGTAGACCTAAGCAGAGACTGTGGAAAAGCACTTGCATTGAAAGGGGTTGCCAAGCTTCCAAGAAATTAAGAGTTTCCACAATACCGGCAAATATTTTTTCACCCAATCTTGATCATATGGTGGTAATGATCAGTACAAAAATCTCACTTGGCTCACCAAATTTTGTTCTTCTAAGTTGAAGCGTTCGTCTAGAGTAGCAGTTTTTACATTTACGTTTCACTCTGTTCTCTCCTATATAGATAGATGAATTTGGAACTCTCAAACCTACATGGTTTCTAGTAGCTCTTTCAAACTTGACAAAATAAAAAATTTCTCAGTTTTGTCTCTATGGTTTCTATCCTCTTCAGGTAGCCATAGGCACAGACTGTGGAATATCGCTTTCATTGAAAGGGGTTGCCAAGCTTCCAAGAAATTACGAATTTCCGAAATACCAGCAAATATTTATTCACCCAATCTTGATAATACGTGGTGGTAATGACAAGTACACAAATCCCACTTGGCTCACCAAATTTTGTTCTTCTAGGTTGAAGCGTTCGTCTTCAGTAGCAGTTTTTTTTTTTGTTTTTTTTTTTTAGTTTTCACTCTGTTCTCTCCTATATAGATAGAAGAATTTGGAACATTAAATCCAATATGGTTTGTAGTAGCTCTTTGAAACTTGATAAAATAAAGGAGTTCTCAGTTTTGTCACTATGGTTTGTTTCCTCTTCAAGTAGCCCTAGGCACAGACTGTGGAATAGCACTTTCATTTAAAGGGGTTGCCAAGCTTCCAAAAATAACGAGTTTCCGAAATACCAGCAAATATTCTTTCACCGAATCTTGATGATACTTGATGGTAATGATCGGTACACAAATACCACTTGACTCACCAAATTTTGTTCTTCTATTTTGAAGCGTTCGTTTAGATTAGCAGTTTATATTTTTAGGTTTCACTCTGTTCTCTCCTATATAGATAGAAGAATTTGGAACTCTAAATCCAACATGGTTTGTAGTAGCTCTTTGAACCTTGATAAAATAAAGGAGTTCTCAGTTTTGTCTCTATGGTTTGTTTCCTCTTCAAGTAGCCCTAGGCACAGACTGTGGAAAAGCACTTTCATTTAAAGGGGTTGCCAAGCTTCCAAGAAATAACGAGTTCCCGAAATACCAGCAAATATTCTTTCACCCAATCTTGATGACACTTGGTGGTAATGATCGGTACACAAATACCACTTGACTCCCCAAATTTTGTTCTTCTAGTTTGAAGCGTTCGTTTAGATTAGCAGTTTATATTTTTAGGTTTCCCTCTGTTCTCTTCTATATAGATAGATAAATTTGAAACTCTAAATCCAACATGGTTTGTAGTAGCTCTTTGAAAGTTGACAAAAAAAATTAGTTCTCTGTTTTGTCTCTATGATTTGTTTCCTCGTCAGGTAGCCCTAAGCAGAGACTGTGGAAAAGCACTTTCATTGAAAGGGTTTGCCAATCTTCCAAGAAATTACGAGTTTCCGAAATAAAAGCAAATATTTTTTCACCCAATCTTGATGATACGTGGTGGTAATGATCAGTACACATTTCCCACTTGGCTCACCAAATTGTGTTCTTTTAGGTTGAAGCATTCGTCTACAGAAGCAGTTTTTATATTTAGGTTTCACTCTGTTCTCTCCTATATAGATAGAAGTATTTGGAACTCTAAATCCAACATGGTTTGTAGTAGGTCTTTGAAACTTGACAAAATAAAGGAGTTCTCAGTTTTGTCTCTATTGTTTTTTTTCTTTTCATGTAGCCCCAGGCACAGACTGTGGAAAGCACTTTCATTGAAAGGGGTTGCCAAGCTTCCAAGAAATTACGAGTTTCCGAAATACCAGCAAATATTTTTTCACTCAATCTTGATGATACTTGGTGGTAATGATCAAAACACAAATCCCACTTGGCTCACCAAATTTTGGTCTTCTAGGTTGAAGCGTTCGTTTACAGTTGCAGTTTTTATTTTTATGTTTCACTCTGCTCTTTCCGATATAGATAGATGAATTTGGAACTCTAAATCCAACATGGTTTGTAGTAGCTCTTGGAAACGTGACAAAATAAAGGAGTTCTCAGTTTTGTCTCTATGGTTTCTTTCCTCTTCAAGTAGCCCTAGGCACAGACTGTGGAAAAGCACTTTCATTGAGAGTGGTTACCATGCTTCAAAGAAATAACGAGTTTCTGAAATACCAGCAAATATTTTTTCACCCAATCTTGATGATAGTTGGTGGTAATGATCAGTACATAAATCCCACATGGCTCACCAAATTGTGTTCTTCTAGTTTTAAGCGTTCGTCTTCAGTAGCAATTTTTATATTTAGGTTTCACTCTGTTCTCTTCTATATAGATAGATGAATTTTGAACTCTAAATACAACATGGTTTGTAGTAGCTCTTTGAAACTTTTCAAAATAAAGCAGTTCTCAGTTTTGTCTCTATGGTTTGTTTCCTCTTCCTGTAGCCCTAGGCACAGACTGCGGAAAAGCACTTTCATTGAGAGGGGTTGTCAAGCTCCAAGAAATTATGAGTTTCCGAAATACCAGCAAATATTTTTTCACCCAAACTTGATGATACGTCTTGGTTATGACAAGTACACAAATCCCACTTGGCTCACCAAATTTTCTTCTTCTAGGTTGAATCCGTCGTCTACATTAGCAGTTTTTATATTTAGGTTTCACTCTGTTCTCTCCTATATAGATAGATGAATTTGGAACTCTAAATCCAACATGGTTTGTAGTAGCTCTTTGAAACTTGACAAAATAAAGTAGTTCTCAGTTTTGTCTTTATGGTTTGTTTTTTCTTCAAGTAGCCCTAAGCAGAGACTGTGGAAAAGCACTTTCATTAAAAGGGGTTGCCAAGCTTCCAAGAAACTATGAGTTTCCGAAATACCAGCAAATATTTTTTCACCCAAACTTGATGATACGTGGTGGTCATGACAAGTACACAAATCCCACTGGGCTTATCAAATTTTGTTCTTCTAGGTTGAAGCGTTCGTTTACAGTAGCAGTTTATATTTTTAGGTTTCCCTCTGTTCTCTCCTATATGGATAGATGAATTTGGAACTCTAAATCCAACATGGTTTGTAGTAGCTCTTTGAAACTTGACAAAATAAAGGAGTTCTCAGTATTGTCTCTATTGTTTGTTTCCTCTTCAAGTAGCCCTAGTCACAGACTGTGGAAAAGCACTTTCATTGAAACGGGTTGCCAAGCTTCCAAAAAATAACGAGTTTCTGAAAAAACAGGAAATATTTTTTCACCCAAACTTGATGATATATGGTGGTAATGACAAGTACACAAATCCCACTTGGCTCACCAAATTGTGTTCTTCTACTATTAAGCGTTCGTGTATAGTAGCAATTTTTATATTATGTTTCACTCTGTTCTATCCTATATAGATAGATGAATTTGAAACTTTAAATCCAACATGGTTTGTAGTAGCTCTTTGAAACTTGACCAAATAAAGTAGTTCTCAATTTTGTTTTTATGGTTTGTTTCCTCTTCAAGTAGCCCTAGGCACAGACTGTGGGAAAGCACTTTCATTGAGAGGGGTTGCCAAGCTTCTAAGAAATAACGAGTTTCTGAAAAAACAGGAAATATTTTTTCAACCAATCTTGATGTTACTTGGTGGAAATGACAAGGACACAAATCCCACTTGACTCACCAAATTTTGTTCTTCTAGGTTGAAGCGTTTGTTTAAAGTAGCAGTTTTTATTTTTAGGTTTCACTCTGTTCTCTCCTATATAGATAGATGAATTGGGAACTCTAAATGCAACATGGTTTCTAGTAGCTCTTTGAAACTTGACAAAATAAAGGATTTCTCAGTTTTGTCTCTATGGTTTGTTTCCTCTTCAAGTAGCCCTAAGCAGAGACTGTGGAAAAGCACTTTCATTGAAAGGGGTTGCCAAGCTTCCAAGAAATTACGAGTTTCCGAAATACCAGCAAATATTTTTTCACCCAAACTGGATGATACGTGGTGGTAATGATCGGTACACAAATCCCACTTGGCTCCCCACATTTTGTTCTTGTAGTTTGAAGCGTTCGTCTACAGTAGCAGTTTTTACGTTTAGGTTTCACTCTTTTCTCTCCTACATAGATAGATGAATTTGGAACTCTAAATACAACATGGATTGTAGTAGCTCTTTGAAACTTGACAAAAAAAAGTAGTTCTCAGTTTTGTCTCTATGATTTGATTCCTCTTCAAGTAGCCCTAAGCAGAGACTGTGGAAAAGCACTTTCATTGAAAGGGGTTGCCAAGCTTCTATGAAATCACGAGTTTCCGAAATGCCAGCAAATATTTTTTCACCCAATCTTGATGATACTTGGTGGTAATAATAAGTCCACAAATCGCCCTAGGCTCAACAAATTTTGTTCTTCTAGGTTTAAGCGTTCGTCTACAGTAGGAGTTTTTATATTTAGGTTTCACTCTGTTCTCTCTTATATAGATAGATGAATTTGGAACTCTAAATACAACATGGTTTGTAGTAGCTCTTTGAAAGTTGACAAAATAAAGGAGTTCTCAGTTTTGTCTCTATGGTTTGTTTCCCCTTCAAGTAGCCCTAGGCACAGACTGTGGAAAAGCACTTTCATTGAGAGGGGTTGCCAAGGTTCTAAGAAATAACGAGTTTCCGAAACACCAGCAAATTTTTTTTCACCCAATCTTGATGATAATTGGTGGTAATGATCGGTACACAAATCCCACTTGGCTCACCAAATTTTGTTCTTCTAGGTTGAAGACTTCGAATACAGTAGCAGATTTAATATTTAGGTTACACCCTGTTCTCTTCCATATAGATAGATGAATTTGGAACTCTAAATCCAACATGGTTTGTAGTAGCTCTTTGACAGTTGACAAAATAAAGGAGTTCTCAGTTTTGTCTTTATGGTTTGTTTCCTCTTCAAGTAACCCTATAAACAGACTGTGGAAAAGCACTTTCATTGAGAGGGGTTGCCAAGCTTCTACTAAATCACGAGTTTCTGAAATGCCAGCAAATATTTTTTCACCCAATCTTGATGATACTTGGTGGTAATGACAAGTACATAAATCCTACTTGGCTCACCAAATTGTATTCTTCTCGGTTGAAGCGTTCGTCTACAGTACCAGTTTTTACATGTAGTTTTCCCTCTGTTCTCTCGTATATAGATAGATGAATCTGGAACTCTAAATCCAACATGGTTTGTAGTAGCGCTTTGTAACTTGACAAAATAAAGGAGTTCTCAGTTTTGTCTCTATGGTTTGTTTCCTCTTCACGTAGCCCTAAGCAGAGACTGTGGAAAAGCACTTTCAATGAAACGGGTTGCCAAGCTTCGAAGAAATAAAGAGTTTCCGAAACACCAGCAAATATTTTTTCACCGAATCTTGATGATACTTGGTGGTAATGATGGGTACACAAATCCCACTTGGCTCACCAAATTTTGTTCTTGTCGGTTGAAGCTTTCGTTTACAGTAGCAGTTTTTATTTTTAGGTTTCACATTGTTCTCTCCAATATAGATAGATGAACTTGGATATCTAAATCCAACATGGTTTATAGTAGCTCTTTGAAACTTGACAAAATAAAGGAGTTCTCAGTTTTGTCTCTATGGTTTCTTTCCTCTTAAATGAGCCCTAGGCAAAGACTCTGGAAAAGCACTTTCATTGAGAGGGGTTGCCAATCTTCTACGAAATAACGAGTTTCCGAAATTCCAGCAAATATTTTTTCATCCAATCTTGATGATAATTGGTGGTAAAGATCGGTACTCAAATCCAACTTGGCTCACCAAATTTTGTTCTTCTCGGTTGAAGCCTTCGTTTACAGTAGCAGATTTTATTTTTAGGTTTCACTCTGTTCTCTCCTATATAGATAGGTGAATTTCGAACTCTAAATCCAACATGATTTGTAGTAGCTTTTTGAAACTTGACTAAATAAAGGAGTTCTCAGTTTTGTATCTATGGTTTGTTTCCTCTTCAAATAGCCCTAGGCACAGACTGTGGAAAAGCACTTTCATTTAGAGGGGATGCCAAGCTTGAAAGAAATAACGATTTTCCGAAATACCAGCAAATATTTTTTCACCCAATCTTGATGATACGTGGTGGAAATGATCAGTACACAAATCCCGCTTGGCTCACCAAATTGTGTTCTTGAACGTTGAAGCGTTCGTCTACAGTAGCTGTTTTTATATGTAGTTTTCTCTCTGTTTTCTCATATATAAACAGATGAATTTGGAACTCAAAATCCAACATGTTTTGTAGTAGCTTTTGAAACTTGACAAAATAAATTAGTCCTCAGTTTTTTCTCTATGGTTTGTTTCCTCTTCATGTAGCCCTAGGCACAGACTGTGGAAAAGCACTTTAATTGAAACAGTTTGCCAAGCTTCCAAGAAATAATGAGTTTCCGAAATACCAGCAATTGTTTTTTCACCCAATCTTGATGATACTTGGTGGTAGAGATCGGTACTCAAATCCAACTTGTCTCACCAAATTGTGTTCTTCTAGGTTGAAACGTTCGTTTACACTAGCAGATGTTATTTTTAGGTTTCACTCTGTTCTCTCCTATATAGAGAGATGAATTTGGAACTCTAAATCCAACATGGTTTGTAGTAGCTCTTTGAAACGTGACAAAATAATGTAGTCCTCAGTTTTGTCTCTATGGTTTGTTTCCTCTTCAAGTAGCCCTAGGCACAGACTGTGGAAAAGCACTTTCATTGAACGGGGTTGCCAAGTTTAGAGAAATAACGAGTTTCCGAAATACCAGCAAATATTTTTTCATCCAATCTTCAAGATATTTGGTGGTAATGATCGGTACACAAATCCCACTTGGCTCACCAAATTTTGTTCTTCTAGTTTGAATCGTTCATTTACAGTTCAGTTTATATTTTTAGATTTCCCTCTGTTCTCTCCTATATAGACAGATGAATTTGGAACTCTAAATCCAACATGGTTTGTAGTAGCTCTTTGAAACTTGACAAGAAAAAGTAGTTCTCAGTTTTATCTCTATGATTTGTTTTCTCTTCAAGTAGCCCTATGCAGAGACTGTGGAAAAGCACTTTCATTGAAAGGGGTTGCCAAGCTTCCAAGAAATTACGAGTTTCCAAAATACCAGCAAATATTTTTTCACCCATTCTTGATGATACGTGGTGGTAATGATCAGTACACACATCTCACTTGGCTCACCAAATTTTGTTCTTTTAGGTTGAATCGTTCGTCTACAGTAGCAGTTGTTATATTTATGTTTCACTCTGTTCTCTCCTATACAGATAGATGAATTTGGAACTCTAAATCCAACATGGTTTGTAGTAGCTCTTTGAAACTATACAAAATAAAGGAGTTCTCAGTTTTGTCTCTATGGTTTGTTTCCTCTTCAAGTAGCCCTAGGCACAGACTGTGGAAAAGCACTTTCATTGAGAGGGTTTGCCCAGCTTCTAAGATTAACGAGTTTCCGAAATACCAGCAAATATTTTTTCACCCAATCTTGATGATACGTGGTGGTAATGATCAGTACACAAATCCCACTTTGCTCATCAAATTGTGTTCTTCTCGGTTGAAGCGTTCGTCTACAGTAGCAGTATTTACATGTAGGTTTCCCTCTGTTCTTTCGTATATAGTTAGATGAATTTGGAACTCTAAATCCAACATGGTTTGTAGTAGCTCTTTTTAACTTGACAAAATAAAG